>NW_017299509.1:2813572-2862913 GCF_001594075.2 Trachymyrmex cornetzi
GGTGTTAAAATGGGCGTTTTTGGTATTAAATGATAGATTTTATGATGCCATTTGCATCCCAAATCTTATATTTAACAAAGAATACATACCTTTTTAAGTCTAAAATATAATGGAGCCACGTGCGTTATACTTTCTCAACTATATGAAAAACTTTCAGTTCTTCGTTCTTTCTTTCGATTCCCTCTCTCGAGAGTATACGGCTATACGCATGCGCGAAACGAGAGAGAAAGGAAGGATTCAAACGAGTGCGTTCTTTGGTAGATAGGATTACCCCCAGTCTTCCAATGCGTACTCTAGTACTACTATCTCTATGGTTCTCGTCTTGGAAGGCCCTTTCAAACGAGCCTTCACTCGACCCTACGTGCAATTTAAGAATTTTCCGCCCCCCTTAGCCCCCGCCCTCCGAGGGTGTTAAAATGGACGTTTTTGGTATTAAATGATAGATTTTATGATGCCATTTGCATCCCTATAAACTTCAATACTCTATCTCGAACCGTTCAGAAGTTATTATTTAGGTGTCCCGGTACTTTTTCCTCACCCTGTATACAAAAATGTTTATATCTCAGAGGGTGCATATTAGACTTATTTTTATTAACTTTTCATAAATATTCTGTTTTTATTAATTTCTTTGAATGCATTTACATTTAAGTGGAAGATTATAACAATTTAAGTAGTGGTAAATACATTTTTGTAACATTGAACAAATAAAATGATTTTAAATGCGATTGTATATTACAATGGGGGGGGGGGGGAGAAATCATAAATAATGTTAATCGTGCGTTTTAAAAAGTGTTTAGATTCAGAATCTTACAGCATTAGAATATCAAGGTTACAATAGCTTCAAGGTTTTAAGCGATTAAAATTAATCATTATCGAATAGAGTTAGCTGATTCAAGGTCGTAATGCGTGCACATATAAACATAGCAATTATATTCTGTAAAATATGTAGGCAAAGGGAGCATTACGAGAAATAAAATAGTCACATGGAATAGTACATGAAATGCTTTGAATGAGAGCAAAGAATGTTGAGTTCAAATCTCGATTGGATTACTTTAATAGTTCCATCGATTGTTTCTAAACTTTCTTGATTATTTTGAACTATTCAGATGAGCCAAGCAACTGCGCAATTTTTATTGGTTGAGATATTTTCTGTATCCTCGGATTAAAGCAATGTAAGGTAGTTAAATGTTTCATTTTCTTGAAGAAGCAGACATCTTTTCTCTAAGAAAAATACCAGATTTCGTAATAATTTCAAAATTAATTAAATAAAAATAAAGCAGATTACTTTAGTTACTAATTGTAAATAATTAAATAATTATAGTAAAAGTAATCTGCTCTATTTCTTCGATTTATTTTAAAATTATCATGAAATCTGATACTTTTTTCTTAGAGAGAAAATATATATTTCTTTAAGAATAAATACAACATTCGACTACTTTATATTGCTATAATCCGAGGATACGGAAAATATCGCAACTAGTAAAAGTTATACAATTGCTTGATCCATCTGACCGATTACAAAATGATCAGATATTCAATCATTAAAATAACCCGATTGAAATTTGAAGAGCAGATTACTTTAATTATTAAAAAACTAAGTAATTAGAGTAATTTGTTATACTCTTTATTTGATTAATTTTGAAATTACCATGAAATCTGATACTTTTTAGTGATAAACTTCTCTACTTCTTCAAAAATAAATAAAACAACAAGGCTAATGAGAGTGTGACGCAGTAAATGAAGCGCAATTAATTTTACAAAGTGAAAATTAATACTTAAAAATATAATATTTGTAAAACATACACACACACACATACACACACACACACACACACACAACAAATAAACTTTAATGACTAATCTTCAAATTATTCCTATGTCCTTTATTCTGATACAGTCAGTTATTCCTCGATTTTAAGATCCAAAGCGTAGTTTCTAATTATAATATTATTATTCGGTTTTTTAATGGATAAAATTATTCGTATTGCTACTGCTAAGTTTTTTTCATATTTGACCTGTCAAAATGTATAATCTCTGCGATGATTCGCATTATAAAAACAACATAGCATACAACGGCAAAAGTAATCGACGTTGTAAAAAAGAGGCAGCAATAATTCGCAACTGAGTCGGTCTTTTTTAATTACATGTGTAAAGTAATATTTGACACAATGGAATGCACGAATAATGCGCGCGAGTGTATTACAAATTTTTAACACTTTTGATTTTCAAGTTTTTAGTTTTGCGAATAGATTTGTAACCACAGCAAATTACTTTTTGCTCATTTTCATAAGTATGTTAATTAAAATAGAATAGAAGTTATTCACTTTACAAATTCAAATTATTTTTTTAATTTAGCACGAATCGATAAATTGAGAGTATACTATAAATAACTACA
The DNA here is from genome assembly GCF_001594075.2 of Trachymyrmex cornetzi. Classification (NCBI taxonomy): domain Eukaryota; kingdom Metazoa; phylum Arthropoda; class Insecta; order Hymenoptera; family Formicidae; genus Trachymyrmex; species Trachymyrmex cornetzi. The sequence goes on from NW_017299509.1 coordinate 2,815,968, forward strand.
GTTGCGCAGTTAGCTATAAACGAAGTTAGCATAAAAAAGTAATAAAAAGGAAACGATTAATTGTTCCATTACTGTTCGTTACACGATTCCGGTAATCATACTATAGGTGGACAAACATAGTTCAAACTTATTTCACACAGAATGTAAAAGCATCTAGATATGTATATTATATATTTACAGTGTTGCATGCTGTATTATTCCTCTGGACAAACAGATAGTATATTTCTGTATCGAATGAGCAAACTCGATAGTCCAGCTCGTCGTGTCGGTTATTTTTCCGCGATCAATACATCTCTCGTAGAAATATATATGTAGTTTTCCTAGACGTAGAAATATATGTAAGTAGTTCTCACATCTATTTATACTGTTTAATATTACTGTATTCTCATTAGTTATAACAATACTACATTGAAAATGGACAAGACTTGATATAGTTTTATTTATATGATTAAAGCAATTTTCCTGATAAAAATATTTGCGTAGACAGTGAGTAGACTGCTGAGTTATCGTTAATAGATTGTTATTAGTTAAAATAGTGTGTACTTATATAATCCCTTTATTGTCCTGTTTTTATTCAGTAAATAGGTTCAGATTTTGTGTATTTTTTGTGCGTAGTAACAAATAAAGCGTTTGATTGGGATCCCTGCTTTACTTCTCAGTTATTAGAATTAATATAACTATCCAATAGTTGTATTGAGTTCAACTTTTGTCGCGCGATGGAAATTATATAAATATATCTATTACTTCCGAGCAAGTTGATTGGCTATCATCGCGCCAACTTCCGTCGCGCGGCAAGCGTTGCCGCGTTTTGTATGCAGGTGCCGTATAATAAAGACAAGGGATATATTGGATTGTAAAATTACCGGATATCGGATATCCAGTGACACATTATTTTCGGATATTCAGTCGAAAAATATCCGATAGGGCCATTATCCGATCGGATACCGAATATTTCCCCGAGATATCTGGTAAATGATTTTTAAAAAAGAGGGGAGGGGGGAGTTAGACAGAATAAAATTCTGCATCAATGACGCAAACTTTCAATATAGGATTTCAGTCAGATATACTATATTGTTGGATACTAATGAAATTCAGCTGTCCGACTGGATAGTAAAAAGTACCGAATAATATACCGGATATTGGATATTTTTCGAATATCCGGTATTTCTGATAAAAACTATATTATCCGCGAAGAGTCAATTTAGCTGTCATTGCACGCTCTGTTTGTTTCTTTTTAGATTGTATTATAACTATATAATAATATATGTATTTACAACAGAAGTCAAAGTACATGATTTTGCTTTTTCGTAATGACAAATTAGTTTTCAATTAGCGGGAACTGTTGCATTTAAAAAACGTTTATTTTGCAACTGTTGGAAGTTTTCTTCGCGTTAATCGGATCATACTTTAGATTTAGAAGAATAGTCCTTATCTCAGCAGGCAATCGTAAAACTATTGCAAAACTGTTGTGTTCTACTGAACGCAGCAAATTATCTACATGAATTGTATTTTATAAAGCAAAACACGAATGAGCGAATTAAAGTTGCATCTGGATTTGCACGATGCGTTGAGTCGACATCCGTGTCAACAGACGACGATTTTTTAAAGTAAATTGCGTGTAAACGAATGTAGAGCATCTCAAAGTACGTTTATTCACATACAGCTATTTTGTATACGTTGCTGTAAGTGGAAAATGGGAGGAAGAAGGGAAAGAAAGGCGATATACACATAACTCGTATGTCGGATCAATTGTAATGCGGTCTATAAGCTCGTGAAATATCGATCTCATGCTATAATTATATTATTGATGTAACTAAATTTCAGATGCCTTTCCTGTTTCAAATTTTGTTGCTTTCTCGAGTTACTTTTATATCAAGTCCTTTTGGTTGCGGCTCGCGATTTGCCTTTGATTATTTCACAAAGGAGCCGATAATTGAATGTCTACTACTTGAAGTTGATCTGTTCGAACATTGGAAAATTCCGAGCAGTAGAAGATAGTACACACATGGAAACTGTTACACTTTAATCTTGCATGCTTTAATCAACTTAACTTCTTTCCGTCAAGAGTCCGAATAAATAAACCAATCAACATGATGGGTGCACTGTAATCACATACGCGAATAACATGAAAAATACTACGTCGTATACGATGGACAGATGAGGACGAATTTAATTTCTTTTTGCTGCCATATGAAAAATTAAAGCTCATGATTCTGCGAGAGACTATACTCTAGTTGCATAATTCTGCTAGAGAAGATGGAAATATTTACTTGAACACACAAGTGGAAAAATTGTGTTGAATTTAACATTAACATTTTACATTTCCCAAACGATCCACCCAAATTTTTTTGTTAATTTAACACAAAATGATTATGTTACAGCGCAATATATAAAATTATGTAAAACAATTAACGTAAAAAATGTGAGACTTTCATAATTTGGAAACAAATTGTGGAAGCATATTTCTTTAGCAGATTTAACATTTATCAAAAATTAAATTAATATGTATGTACATTCATCTTTTATTCAATTATCTTAGAATTTACGTTTTAAAACTACATTATTTTTGTTATTTGTTTATTCACTCATAAATTGTGTTACTTTAATATTAAAAAATGTTAAATATAAATTTAACATAAAATATTCAAATGACATAATCACATATTGAATTAACTTGCAGGTACGTAAAAATTAAATACAAACATTCTAACACTAACAGGATTCAACACAGGTACAAAATGTTTCTTACTCTGTAGAATGTAAGTAGGGGAGGCCGGGGTTGAAAGTATGTAATATGGGTAGGTAACAGAGCTTATAATTTTGTGAAGAAAGAAAGTAACGCTATAAGACTGAACGAGACTATCGGCTTAGTGCCGCTGCATTGGCGCCTATGACAATCGCGTCTCGCTCAGCTCGCGTATAGCGCACGTTGTGTGTGAGGTGTCTGCGCATTACGTAAGTAAATATTCCTCGATGTTATTATTTTGGGCTCATTCGTAAATATTAAACTTTGTTAGCAATTATTTCTATTCGCATATTTGAGAGTCAGTCAATGAACGAATATATATATATATATATGTATGTACACCCACCCACCCACACACACACACACACACACACACACACACAATATCATTTTATTATTTTTAAATGTTATTCATATAATTACCTAACTTTAGTAAATATTCTATTTTGAGGTTAGAAGTAATATGCCAATGGGGCAAATTGTACCATGTTACAACTTATTGCAACACAAACTGTGTTATAGACGGTTTTTAACTACATCATTTTTTTCTAGAACTACAATGAGGAATTACAAAAGAAAAACACATCGCGAAACTGTCTCTTTCGATATCTATGGAATCACCCGAATAGTAACTGATGAAAGCAAATCACAGTGCAATCTGTAGCAAAAATTTTCGGAATTATGTCACGTTACTGTAAGCAGATTTGTAAAAAAATAAAAAATAGATCAGGATATATCTGTTAGATAAAAAAACAGACTGATTAACATGAAGATCAAGAAAAGAAGTTAGTCCAATATTTAATAAAATGTGCAAGTATCTATTTTGGTTTACTATCATCCGAAGTACGAAAACTATCTTACGATTGCGCCATATTATGTGACCTTAAGGCTCTTGAGTAGTTACCACAGTCATATTGAATCGTGACATCAGAAACAAGAAATAACAAGTTAATTTTTATTATGTGCCATTTATAAATAAAGATAATTTGGATAAAACAAAATGACGAGATTGCTTTAAAACATTTGTAAAAATGGACGAAAACTATGCTTATCTCCCTTGACAGTCAGTAAATAATCGTAAAAAGTGATGAAAGGCATATGAAGTGCTTTTATTCAATGCGCATGCGTAGCTTATTTTTCTTTACACGTGCTTTTATCATCTTTTACGATTATTTACTGACTGCCGGGAGGGGGGATAGGCACAGTTTTCATCCATTTTTACAAATGTTTTAAAGCAATTTCATTATTTTGTTTTATCCAAATTGTCTTTATATTTATAAATGATATGTAATAAAAATTAAAATGTTATTTCTCGCTCCTGACGTCACGATTCAATATGGCCTGTGGTGACTACTCAGGAGCCTTAAAGATTCCACATCATGGCACAAAAATCAAAAGGTTAGCGCTAATTGGCTGGCAAAGTTTCTAAAAAGAAATCCTGTTTGTTGATTTATAGTAAAAAAAAAATAATATGTTAAGTTAGTGAAGAATGTTCATTACGGTTGTTATTTATTTAATATAAATAAGTAATTAAAAACAATTTCAGTAATTTTTTTGCTTTTATTTGGCACTATCTAGCTCATTAACTATTAATATATGTGCTCCAACTTGCCCCCAGCGTTGTTACTTTCAATCCCAAGGAGTAAAAAGTATAACAACAACGCCTCTCGGTCTATTCAAATGATCATAATACCTTTAAAAATTGAATTAACAGCGTTCAGCTGGTTGCTACAAAAGTAATCTTGAATTTCCCCTCCTTATTTGTGTATACGAATTTAAAATCTATAGCGAATGTAGATCTTTTTTAACTTATAGAAATGAAAAAAGTGTTGCTTTCAACCTCGGCCTCCCCTACACCGATAGAAATACGAAAAATAAAAATAATGTTACAGGCGCTTCTGTGCTACACATGTAGCAGGGATTCTCTGATGTATTAAATTAGAAATTTTTAACTTACTCAGAAAAATCGCTGTTTAAGAAGATATCACAAATTTTGTTTTTATTATAAATCAATAATAATAATAATAATAGTATATTTTATTTATTACTGGAGAAAGACAGAATTATTCTATCAATTTTGATTTAAAAGAGATATGAAAATTCAGCAAACAATATCCCTTTGCAGTGACGTGCTTACAACTACACTATATAAACATGACTTCTTATATGGCATGCTTCTTGTAAGCACAAGAATGATCTAAAAATGTTTAATACGTGCTGCAATGTTCAGAAGAAGCAAACATTATTACGAAGAATGGATGAAAAAGCCGCGATCTGATTAATATCTTTAATATACTTTAGTAATATACATACATTTAGCCGTATATTAGCAAATTGTAAATATTTTTTTTCTTGGATGAATGAAGTTTCATGGATGTGCATATATGTAAAATTATTATTTGTGATATAATAGAATAATATTTGCAATAATGTAATTAATGATGTGCGATCACAATCATATTTGTCCTTACATGCTCTTAAATGTAACGTTCTCGTAAGTACTAACGTAACAGAAATGTTTTTCTATGGCCGCTCGTTATCGTTCGATCGAAAGTGATGAGGTATCTTCTTATAAACGCGCGCGGTCAACTTGTAATTATCGAAGATACATGCTGAGCGAAAGAAATTACATTTTATCAATACAACACCGAAAGCTTTACCCACTCAATTAACTTTTCCATTCGTTCATCATAAGGAGGACTTCTACTGTGACAGACACGATAAAAGTTAACCGGTTATTGCATTAAAATAAACCTAATTTGAACGTCCCAAATAAAATATAATTAAACGTCATAACTTTTGGATGATTACTCATTAAGAAGTATACATTTTAGTAACCAATCGTTCCAAATTAGGAGGAACAGCCCCAAATTTTGAATCTTAATTCCACTTTACAACACGTCCTAAATTTTAAGGAAATAATTATAACTTGCCCCTCTTTTAAGTGTAAAAATAATAAATATGAAATAATAAGTGAAAATAATAAGTATAAAATATAATTTTCAACTAAAATGTGAAGAATTTTATGATTTTTTATTTAAAAACTTAAATATTATATTTATAAAATACATTCAGTAAAAAAATACAATTTTGAAAAATAAAATGTAATCTCATAGCTTGGCGTAATTTTTGTTGTGATCCCATGTGATACCTACATCATTAAGTATTATTAGTTGCTTAAAAATATATTAATATATTGCTTATATACGTGTTTCGTTAATAAGTATTTAAAAATGTTTATCTATTAAAGTTTAATTACGACAATTAATATTGAATTTTTTAAAATGTCCCTTTTTGCCTTCAAGGAGTATACATATATGCAAAATAAGATGGACATACAAAAATTTGTGTTGCGTTCACGATTTTTAGTTCGTTTATCTTATCCTCGACTTATTCTCTTTCGTAAAACTCTATCAAAGTCATGCAAAGTGTACAATTCTATCAAAGTCGCTCAAAAAGAACGGCCATAATTATTGGAAAACACTCTCAAAGAATATTTACTGATGATCGATAGAAACGCAACGATGCATTAAGACGTCGCGTTTATGAAGATACTGCCTCGACCATAAATATAAAACGCTCTCAGTTTATTGCATTTTTTTGAAGAAAGCAATAATAAAAGCCTAAGGAAAACTAAAAAGATATAAAAATTATTATAAAAATAAACATCATTTTTTAATAAAACTATTTCCTAATTTATTTTTCATTAAATATAGAATGTTTACGTCAATTTATAAGAGTGCTATATATTTTTGGCCATTAATAAAATTGTTTTAGTTTTTATTATACAAAAGATACTAATTCAAGTCAGTTATAAAAAAGAATTGGCAGAATTCTTTAGTCACTTTGAAATTTCCCAAAACTGTCTTAACTTAATATTAATTACGAAAACTACATACTTGTACTATATATTAATTTAGAAAATACCTTTTGAAAGTGAGAAAGGCTATAAAACTAAACTAATTTACGATTATATTAAAATACACCCAGAGAAAAATTATGTCTAAATTGAAGAAATCGTTTCTTTCGTCGATTTTTTTTTAATTAAAATGAAAATATTTTTGAGAAAAATAAAAATTTTGATTTCAAGAAATGACGTCCAAATCAAAGGAATGTTTCTTTAACTTGTGTTGTGTGTGTGTGTGTGTGCATAGCAATGCACAAATTTCTTTGATTTAAACAGATTCCTTTTAATCGAAGAAATTTTTCTCTGGTTATAAAACTGTTCACTAGAATATATATCACAATTAGTTATTAGTTATTAGCATATATAGTCCAATTCACAATTTTTATATATATTGCGCAATTAATTTGAAAAATTATGTATTTTATTTTATTTTATTCCGTAAAAATTATGTATTTTATTTTATTCCGTACAATATTCTGTACGTGGCATTTAGGCGTTTCATCTATACAATACAGAATCCAGCGAACTTGGTCTAGAGCCCTTAAAAATTGCAAACACGCATCTGCACTAATGCGACAAAAACGAATAGATCGAAAGACAGAGAGAGAGAGGGGGGGGGGGGGAAGGAGGGAGAGAGAGAGAGAGAGAGAGAGAGAGAGAGAGTAAATAATAAAAAGAAAGAATAGTGATTGGTTTTGTCATTTTTAGAGATCTGATTCTGGTTCAATAAACAGAAAAGTTTATGAATTCGCCGGACTCTGTATTCCAGGGATACTTAGTAATGGATAAATACAGACAAACAAGGCATTTGTCTAGGGCGGTAAATTTTTGAAGGCAGAAAATTTTTACATAGTTGAGATACATTTTTAATTTGTTAATCTAACGTTTTTGAATGAATTACGCCGAGCATATTTTAACAGAAACGATATTTTAAGTATACAGTTAAAAATGTATTATATTTATATTACTTATTAAGGATTATTGAATGTTTTTATCAGCAATGCGGGTGTATAAATCATTTTTTTATCCGTTTACCCTTTTATAAAATTTATAAATTAATAAAGCGATCTGGAGGCGGCTAGATGTTGGTGCTTAGGAACGGCAAAATGCTTAATCCATCACTGGGGATACTGGCGACCTTAAAAAATATGGCATCCCCGTGCCATGCTTAAGGGGATGCTGGAGTGTCCTGTTTTACCATTAATTTTTAAAGACTCTTTTCTCTTAATTGTGTTTATGGATTGAAAAGTCCTTCTCCACAATTAAAGTATCGACAACAACATAGGCTGCCAGCTACAATTTAATACGGAAAATGAAAGAAAATAAAAAATTGTAGTTTTGTCACCGGCTCCTGCAGTCAACTCGTCACAATATGTGCTGCATATAAGAGTTTCAGATTTTACCCGTTTAAAATAAGTAGCTAGCAGCCTACAGAAAACCTCGAAGAACAATATTGTTCTATGCTTTTAGAAACGAGATAGAGGCTTTGGTATAAGAGAAAAGAGTCGCCAAAAATTTCGTTCGTATACTACGAATAAAATTGACGTGAAGCCATGAAATCGAGCAGTATTTTAGTTGATGTCTTTCTAAGAGATGGGGTTGCAATATGTTAGATAAGGACAGATGAATGCGTTTGAGCGAGACACAACGATATATGATAAGTATAAGAAATGAATGAAAGATGTCACTATTATCGAATTTGGAATTTAACAAAGTCTGTACTATCGACCTTGATTAAGTTTGACCGTCACTCCAGCATCCCCTTAACTCGCTTAGTGTGTTCCGTCACCCCCACACATACACATACATATCTACATCTGTTGTTCAGACATGCTCCACTGGCGTCGATGATAGTAAAATGCATTTTAATTGAAAGATATTAGTTTGGCATTTGGATCAAAAATAAAAATTTAATTCTTTAATATAATAATAAGATTAGAAACAGAATATAGTTTATGTGCATACATCAACTAAATATATAGAGAAACAGTCAAAATTAGATGTTAAACTAATACATATGTATGTCTTTTTTAAATAAATTTAACTTATATTAGAAATAAAACTGCGCGCTAATTATTTTTGGACAATCAATCTGAAATATTAATAATCCCATCCCAAAAATTAAATTGTTAATTAGGTATTACTATAGCATCTTAAAATCTGTAAAGAACTTATTGCGAAAAATATTATCTCGGTCGAGATCTGAACCCGGATCTTTCGTGTATTCCGTGCAAGAGTCCTTACCGTTCAATTGCTAATTCTTTAAATATAAATTTATATTTCAAACAAATATTTCAACTTTTAAATAAAAAGAACACTACATTCGGTTGAAGCGGATCTTTAGTGCTTAAATACATATTTCTTCTGTGATTTTATATTATTTCATGCCGAATTAAATAAAGAATATGGTTCAATTGGTGTATTATTAATTTTCATACGATAAAACCTAAGTATTTATCTTTGTATTCTTATTGAAGGATCTTGCTATTTAAATAAATAGAAACATTTTTTGTGAAAACATATATATGCTTCATCGTATAAAAATTAATAATAGTATCAATTGGATCATATTCTTTATATTTAATTCGATATGGAATTTAATTTGACGCCAATCGTTGGATCAGATCTTTTATATAAATAATACATGTCACTTGACTTGAGTAAAATAAATTCTGCAATATAATAATTTTTGAAGGAGAATTAAACCACTACTATTCGGATTGAAATAAGAATCTTTTCACCTTCAGTGAAAAGACAGTATCCCTTGGGTACGTTATACATTTTAATTTGGTATATGTATAATTTTTTTCGAGAAGAGCGATTATTAACTTCTTTTTCATTCATTTTTTTTTTAAAGATAAGTTTGTACTGTATAAATAATAGTAAATACTGTCAATGAGTAGTAACACCCAATAAAATGGATGGTAAAATACCAGTTTACAGAAACAAAAATTGTTCCGAAAAATCTAACGCTGCAAGTTGCAGTTTGTTCGTCGATCGACATTTATTCAATAACATTCCATAATCCTAACAACTAAGAGAAGCAGTTATATCTTCGTATCGCATCGCTGACTTTTAATTAAACTTTTGATTAAACCGTTCGACTGAAGAGCAGGATTAGTTACTAGTACACAGTTTACATTGGAAAGAGTTATATTATTATTATTTAGTATATTATATAGGGTAATCTAGATCAGCCGCAGGAGCCGGCACGTATGTATCCTTTATGAAAAATTGAATCGAAAAGTCCTTTACTATTTTGCAACAGTGTTAACGAGAAATTAATTTCTAAAAATTACCAAATAAGCAGGTAAAATCGTTATATGCATGAAGCAACATTAAGATATCTTTCAAAATTCTTTATGAAACATCTTTATGAAATATATGAGTAATTAAACAGAAAACTGTTTAGAATGTTAATCAAGGAATAACGCTTTCAGTTACTACACATATAGAAAAGAAGCAGGGGCGCTAACTTGCCGATTAGTCGTGTATAGTTGGATCAGCGTTGCTATATGACAAATTAATATATCTCAATATTTTCCCTTCAGCCTCACATTCATGATCTTTTTTTTGTGCCCAAAGCGAAAGTAAATTCCCAACTCCCCTCTGACAAACCGGCTACTACCAGCTGAACACAACTGAACTAGCTGATATCTTTCTAATAATAAATTAGTTTCTCCATTGCAAATTTTCTATTAAGAATCATGCCTAGATACTACGAAATCCCTATTTTATTACATCTCTCTCTCTCTCTCTCTCCCTCTATTTGAGACAATCTCCGAAATTCCCGAATGTACGGTAATAAATTATTGCATGCGCAGCACTTTTCTACAACAATACATTATCAAAAGGTTACCTAAATAATGAAATATATGAAAAAAAATGTCGGACCAATTACAGACGAGTCTACGCGTTGGCTCTGATTAGAAGGCTTCTAGTTCTATTCTTGTTTTTTTTAATGTCTAATGAAAAATAAGAATATAATGATGCGATATCGCTGACAGCGCCTTCCCTGAACACCTCGACCGACTTTACGAAAAATCATAGACTCTCTCTACTCTCGATCTCCTATATTCGCAGAGAAAATACGAACTACGTTACAAAGAAAAAGAGAATTATATGAATATTTTATCGGTTACGCTCGGTTCGCTCAGTATTTGAAATTTTGAAATAAAAATTACAAAAAAATTTAACTATTTTTGCTCAATACTAGCTATTTAAAAAAATTGTTCATGTGTAAAATTCCACATACGAAACATTTTGACGTGTGTAGTCCATCACACTTCCCGCAAAAGTTGGCGCCATCCACACACTTCCCGTAAAAGTTGACACCCATGAGAAGAATTAAGTACCTCTTTAAAACCTGAACTTATTCACATAGCTAGAAGGCAATATAATTGTTCATTAATCAAGGAAACGCTACATTAAATGTCTGCAGGGCGAATAGTTTTCCATCATATTATTACGATTAGGAATTTATTGTAAATGAAAGGCATAAATGAAAGGAAACAAAAAAGAACTAATTGTAGAATTACGATATTTTTTTGTTAATTTACAATTCATAACTATACGATTAAGATTAAGAACCGCGGATCTAAATTATGTATATAATCGCGATTCAATGTAAATATTGTAAATCTGGATTTGTACGAGGCAGGGTTGTCACTATAAAAGTAAAATTACTTGTAATTATAATAATTATGATTATTTATGAAAAGTCACAAAAATCTAAAGCTTCACGTGTAAATCCAAATTAACTGGGAAAGAAAGAATTATCGGATGAGTTAAAATTGGCACCGTTGCATTTACATGCAGTATTAAAACATTCATTCATCTCCTATTGTTTTCTATCGATTTTTTTCACAGGGAAAAATGCTCTGAACATCACGGATGTTTTTCCAAGATATATCATGTAAAGCTGTGAGAAGAATGTTCACTTTTGGTGGTAATGAAGTAATTAAACTATTTGCACGTAGCTATCGTCACGTTAAACTCTGAGTCTTCGATGTTGATACTTTAGAAAAATAATGTTTAATTTAGTCATTTGAGTTTTCTACCGAGGAAAGGCTCTAAATAAATATACTAAAATGTAAAGGAAATAAGGTCATTTAAGGTTTTTGTTTACACTCATCACTACCATACATTATGACGTTAGAAGTAAAAAATTTAGAACAATAAAATTTTTGCAAATTATACTTGAATAAAAATATTTTTTAATGACACAACATTTGTAACCGATAGAATATAGACTTATAAAATATATGTAAAATTATTTTCTTGTTTTGGAAAGATATTAAATTATATTTATTTCTGTATATGTATATATATATATATATATATATACATATATACATAATTAATTTTATAATTAGTTACAGCTGTGGACATAGTTTATTTTTTATAGTTTTTGATTATGCATAACTCATTTTCGAATATACATCTATTTATTAATTAACAAAGCAAAAGAAACTTCAGTATATTTTAGGAGTCAGTTTTATCAATTGTAAGTTGTTTTATTGAAATATATTTCCATATTAATATATTTTCAAGAATTTTTATTGTATATTTTCTTACTTTTGACGTCTGAAATAATCTGGGATAATAGATAGTGAGTAAGTATAGAGTTGAGTAAAATATACCGTTTTGTATAACGTATATTACATTTATCTCTTTTCCATGTATTTATATTTATGAATACATTTTATATATTTTTATTTTTCTCATCTCTCAACGTCATATGAATGCATGATCTGATACTGTATATCTAATGTGTATGTCAATTTGATGGTTTCTGTACACATACATTTGTAGATCCGGGAAATATTTCTTGAATCTCCGATCGAATATGTTTACAATTTTATAAATAGCGCGTGCCAGAATATGTGTAGTGATATGCAATTAGTACAATCTCACAAATGGAGACAAGAGAACGTCGTAGTATTTCCAGTTGATATATCTCCGAAATGAAAACAAAATACACGAAATTCATACAATCCCTAGTTAATTGGGAGAGAAAACAAAAAGAAGAGATGTAGAATAGATAAATTGTATACTTTTTAACGAATCTTACTCCAGCTTCAATATTCCAGTACGGGGCTCTTGCGCGACGATTTTCCTAGTATTTTTTTATTATGGTGTACAGGATAGATTGACATAATAAAGGACGCGCTTTTGCAACGATTGATTCGCCCGTTATTATTTTCATTGAAATAAAATGTATGTTAAAGATTAATCATTTTTTCACACTTTTCTGGCGAAAATTTTTCTTAAAACTCTTCATATAATTTTTCAGAACTTCTGTACAAATTTTTTAATTTTTCAAAATTTCTACACAATTTTATAACTTTTTGAAAAATTAGTTACATTTCTTTATACAGATTGAAACACTTTTCAGAAATGCTGAGAAAGACTACTTCTTTTTTAGAATTCTTTATTATAAATTTAAGAAAAATATAAAATTCCTTATATACGAATATAGAATTTTAATTCTCTAGTATAAAATTCTTTATATTACGAATTCTGAAATACCTAAAATAAATAAGATTCTTCCTTCCATTTCATTTCAAAGAAAACATGAAAACTGAAATAATTGGAAACATTTTTCGTAAAGTTTTACAAATTTAAATGTGCGTATAATAAATTTTTAAAAATATGAAATATTATGAGAATGTTGTTCATCAGAAATGAAAACAATAAAAATAATAAGATTTCAGTAATTATTAAAATTTCAATAAGATCAGTCATAAGGATTTAATCATGTATATCGATAAAAATAGAAAAGATAACGGATATAGTTACAATGCCTTCGATTATTTCGCAATATTATGGATCACTTTATCATCATTAGCCATTAAGTAACGTTTTAATAAAACTCGCACTGAAAAATTACAATATAAGTAACATGATATAATCTATGACAACGTAAATATATTTACACGAGTTCTATCTGCGAATAATTGTAATGCATTTTGTGATTTGATCAATAGCGGTTTATTACATTTAATGTAGCTGACAATGCTTGAACAAAATTGTGCAAATCACGCCGAATTCTAATTATCGTGCATTAAATATATCGTGATAAGTAATAAAAGTAATAGTCAATAAGATTTCTATAAAATTTTCAATCAAACTAAACCCAAGCATATAAATTAATATATCCGTTATTTTGTCTTTTGTTTCTTTTTTAATCATTATTAATTATTAAACATATAATTGAAGAGTTAAAAATAACTTTACATATGTTAAATTATCAGTTATTGACACTATGTTATTCAATTTTATAAATGAACTAATTAAAGATAAGTATTACATGTTGTGTACGTTATTATAAGAAGGAATATTACGCATGACGCAGCAAAGAATCAAACCTGATTTCTTCACCGAGATATTACTCATTAATTATGCAAATAAGTTTTTTATTGTCTATACATGTTTCGGTTATTATTTACTTCATTTTATATAAGAAGATCAAACTTCATTTTATACAGAAACTCATATATAAAGTTATATAATTATACAATATAAATAAAGTACAGTATATATGTATAAAGTTAAATAATTATATACACACAGCAATCTGTACTATTTTTGTCGAATTAATGTTTGAAAAGAATTTATGTGTTTTATTTTAACTGTTTCGTAAAATATTATTTAACACGATAATTTAATTAAAAAATTTTTTATAATAAAAGTTATGTTCAAAGTTAGCTCGTCGAATAATACCGTGCAGTCATCACCTTTAGTATAACTTGAACGCATTTGTGTTGACAATGTAAATTCTATTCATACAAATTTTATAAGCCCTTCAACACATGTTTCATTATGCACATGTTTCATTATGATGTGCTTAATGTCCTTGTAGCATTAATAGTAATAATTGTTAAACTTTCTGTGAATTTTAGTTATTTCCGTTGAGATCTTACATTAAATTCTACATTAAGCATAATGGATTTAACCAAAAATAAGAGCGTACGTTACTTATAAATGATATAAGTTACTGTGTAATGATTTCGAACATTTACCACACACCCATGACCTTTTTCCCTTAAATAAATAAGCGTGAGAGCAAATGGAACAAATCGAAAATTGATCGCATTGAAAGATATCTTTCACTTCCTGTTTTCTGTATATAACGCATCAAATTCTTCTTGTTTCCTAATATATCGGGCAACGTTAAAATATTTAAAACCTATCGTGCATCCATATATGTATATAGATACACTACACTTTTATTATTAAAATACGAAATATTTTATTGTTAAATTAATTTTGTCGTTAGATATGAGATATTAACAATTGAAAACGTTTCAATAACTTTAGCAAAAATGTAGCAAGTTTGTGACTTGATATGAGAGAGAAAGGGAAAAATTGAAAAATTTGAAATTACATAATCAAATTTATGTAAAAAGATAAGAAGTTGGCGTTGTCTAAAAAGATTACTCTGATTACAATTATTTAGAGTGTAGGTATATTTTGTTCTCTTCTTTTTCTAAAGATATAATTAAAAATATTTTTATAAATTTATTATTTTATTTTTATGAAATATTTATTATTATATTTTTACAAAATTTGTTATTTTATTTCTACTACATCTATTATCATATTTGCAGTTTCTTTCGTAAAACATATCACTATATTATGTATGCGCGCGCGCGTGTGTGTGTAAAAGAAATATTATTCTTAATTTTAATTTTTTATCTCTTTATACATTAACGTGGTATACGCAACGTTTAGATTTGCTCTTTCATTTTGTATACTCTGTCAATTGTAAGAGCTACAAATAAAACAAGAAGAGGAAAACCTATTGCAAATTTGCATAATGCTATAATATAATTATACGATCGGTTATAATAATATTTACATGAAATAATAAACAGTAGTAGAAAAAATATGTTATAATAACGTATGATAAGATTAATTACGTATAAGTGCTTTGTTGCATAAAGATATTTTTTTTCGTGTGGTAATCAAGTAGTTCAAAGTCCTAAATATTGTATGCAAAGCAAAATAATATAGCTCGGGAAAATCCAGAAACCATAAAAGATGTTTCCTTTCTTGGAGAGATATGAATACTTTTTTATTTGTTTTTCAAAATTAATCCATGTATTTACAAACAAGAATTACGTATAAATACAAAACCATCTGGTAAAAAATTTTTTATACACGAATATATATAAATATATATAAGCATATATAAACCTGTATAAACATTCATAAATATATATAATCATGTATGAAAATCATATATGATATCCATATATACATGTTCATACATCCTTTTTTCTTTTACAAAATTAACGTTTAGTATAATAAAAATAATAATAATGAGAAAACATCAGACAGAATTAAAAGGATATTTCTCGCATTGTTTGTTTTAGAAAAAATTAAGTTTGAAGAAATGTAAAAGAATTGCTTATGCATAATTATGTATAAAATTATATATGAGCAATTCTTTTACATTTTTTGATAACGCTTTTCATGTTTCCACTGGTATTATCTTCAAAGATACCAGAAGTTTTGCGGGTTATCACCGTGTTTTTAACCATTACTACTGCCAACGTTTCATGAACCTTGCCGTTCACTTCATCAGGGCGAGGAGCGTACTGATACTTTTTTACATTTCTTCAAACTTGATTTTTTTCTATAAAAACAGTGCGAAAATTATTCTTAATTATTTTTTATGTTTTCTTATTATTATTATTATTTTTATTATACTAAAGAGTAATTTTACTAAATCTTATGATCTGTTGTACTATTCAAATAAATCTTATATTTAATAAATATTTAAAAAATATTGTGTACTGTCTGGGTATAGTATCTATATTTCATATATAATTATGTATATTTATGAATTTTCATACATATTTATGTATAATATATGTTTAAGTATAATTATATACATTGAGAGAAAAAAAGTTGTTGTTTCCAAAAAAATATTAGTTAATTCAACTAAATGTAGCGGTCACGGCTGTCAAGCAAATATTTGTTAACTCAAATAAATAACATGTTTTAAATTTAAATCACAAGATTTTGTTAATCTAAGTACATAAATATTTGAACTAAGTACATAATTAAAAGTACTAAGTACATAAATAATCATTACGAACTTAACTTTAGTCAAGTTAACAACTTTTTTTTCTCAGTGTACATACATATATTCGTGCATGAAACATTTTTTACCGGGTGTGATGTCTACATGACGGTCTGAGATTTATAACTTCTCTTGATAGCCATCCTATTTCCTTATTCTTAGTGTATAGGTATTATAAAGAATGTAGCAGAATATGTATATAAAAAATGCCCCCATACCAAATTAGATTTGCTATATGTCGATTAGGTTTTAATGAAAAAAAAAATTTCACCAAATTTTGATTGTACGCGTTCCATCTTGACCTTCTATTCTTACTATTGTAATCAACAAAATATTTTTCTGTTATAATTTTTTCTAATCTACAAAAAATTATGAAAAAAATCAATGATATTTTAATCATTAAGAAATATTTGAGGATTCTTAAAATGTAAATTTGCGTGCATGCGCGAAATTTTGAAAAATTCAGGAAGTTTAAAATTATCAACTATTAAATAAAATTATTGCGTAACTAATTTCATATTATTTTTAGCATGAAATTTTTCCAACGTTATTCACCTTAAATTATTTCAAATTTTTTGCAAATAACTATCAATGTTAAAAAATTAATAATATGATATTTCTCAAATTTTTGTATTATATTAGCATTATCAAAAAAACTGACGAAAGTCAGTTTAAAATTTATGAGATTATTATTTCAGTCTATGATTGCGTTAGTCCGACAGTAATCGGCGCGCAATTTCGAGAACTGAAAAGATGTATTTAAAATGCATGTAGAAATATTATCAGGCACTAACAAGTAAACCTATAACCTAAGTGTAATTCTCCGATTTCTTTCAATTTTGGTATACATTTTTCATAAAATTATGAAAAATATTTTACTCGTGTCTTTCCATTTTTATCCATAGGTGGTTTTAAAAGCAATTATTACCCTTTCAATTTCCATCCTCTTATCAGTTAAAAACAAAATAATAATATCTAATAAACAGTTGAATACAAGATATGAGTTTTTGGATTGTTAATTACAAGAAATCAGATTTGCAAAATTATTTGTTTAAATAAAAAATAATTTTAATTAGTACTAAATTGTATTGACTTGACAAAGCAAATACGTATTGCGTAACACTTTGACACTTATAAATCTACAGTATATAATTAATACTGTAGTGCAACATTTAAAAAAAATATGTCTTCTGACGCAACTGCAAATTGATTTTGGGGATACAAGAAAATGTGTTGATCTCTATATATATTTATAAACTTAGACAAGAGAACAAAACACGTTTTCAACGAAATACTTTATAAAAACGCTTAAAAAGATCGATGTCGGAAAGCAATAACATAATAATTCTAAATTATAAATAGAAGCAATATATTTCCATTGTTGTGGATATTGTTTTGTTTTTAAATCGATTTACATACGCAATGGCGATACACTGAACGATTTAATGTGGCACAAAACAAGTGGCATAAATAAATAACGTTAAGGATATTATAAAATATTACAATGTCGAAAAGGATTTTAATTATTTAGCGCATGGAATTTTGCTCATCGGAAAATTGAATTATAAAATATCAATGTAATATCTCATTTGTGCGTAAGAAAAAACCGCATTTCGGTTTATAAAACTGCATAATTCATTAATTGCGATGAAAAACACATCGATCATTCTGCGACACGCTTTAATAACGATGTATTATACTTAAATAGAGGTTCAAAGTGTTACAGCATAGCCTACTTTAGTGATTTCCGTTGAAAAAGCTGTATTGCGAAATACAGCAATAATTGACTGATTTGAATTTTATTAACGCAAATTTCATTTATGATTACAATTCGACAGATGCAATTTCTAATAGAAGTTAATCTTGTTATGATATTTGAAACGTATTATTCTACGTTTGTTTATCGCTGGTCTACGTAAAAGGTTTTCAAAATCTCTTAAAAATATAACAAAATTAAATCCAATGCCATCTATTTTTATCCCTTCATCATCAACAGTAAAATATTAATATGACATTTGTTGATTGTATTTAGTGCAGTACGTATGAAAGCAGTAGATCTTTTAGACACTTCTCTGCTGAATGTACACCTTTGTACATTTTCGACCCTTCATTCAATGTGTCATTAATCCTAGTTGCTTGGCGTCATTTAAATGTTTTTAAAATTATTTTACATTATAAATGCATGTACAATATGTGCTCATCTTTACATTTATATGAGTAGAAAATTATAATATTGACGTAATATTACTGTTCATTAATTTGTGTTCTGCAGACACCTTGTAGTTATTGCAATTTTGTTAAAATTTCTCATATGACAGCAATAAATGCATCTAATTTTCGGATTCAGTACTTCATGCTAAACTTCACATACAGTCATGATTCCAAGATTTCAATTTGCAGACTAGTATAATTAAACAGTTTTCCGTCCGGATATTACATTCGAACATTTGTTGCAGTTGCTGTTGTGATAGCGTTCTTCATTTGTTGGGCCCCATTTCACGTGCAACGATTGATCGCTATATATGGCACTAATACAGAAGACCACATCACATCGAATGGTCCATGGATGGAGTTTCTTTATCTTCTCATGACTTACGTGTCAGGCGTATTCTATTACGTGTCCACAACGATCAATCCAATCCTTTATAATATTATGTCGAACAAATTTCGCATGGCGTTTATGGTAAGCAAAATAAAAATCTCTTTTCTAGTCTTTCAGATAAAGTTTAAAATATATTACGTAATAATACCTTTAAATTTAAATACAAATAAAGTTTTTTTGTATAAAACGTGTATCATGCCACAATATATTTCAAACCCTAGAGAAAAAATTTCGTTGAAATTATTCTACATTTTCAGCGAATAATATAGTATTTCAGCGAAATTGCTGAAAATTTGTTGAAATTTCATAGAAAGTGAATGTTTGTCAGCTAACATACTGAAAAATCGCTGAAACTGAATTGAAAAAATTTCTCTGAAATTTTGCTGGAAGTTTTCTGAAATTTTCGCTGAAATTTCTATGAAATTTTGCTGAAAATGAATTTTGTAGCTAAAAATCGCTGAAATTAAACTAAAATTTTTCCGAAATGCTGAAATTTCCACTGCAAAATGTTTCAAAACGTGGAATAACGTTTCAGCGAAATTTTTCCATTAGGCAATGCATTCTCCTTCAATATACCAGCATTTTCCATGGAAAATGCTGGTATATTGAAGGAGAACGTATTGAAATATATTGTAGCATAAATACAATTTCGAAAAATCTTAACTCTTCGGTTATGTCACACTATATGTTTTGTTACGTATGCGACATATTATTGTGTAAAAATATCATGAATATATTATAACAAATTTTTTTAAATTGAAACACTAGACATTACTCTTTAAATTCTTTGGAATAAAATCTCATTCTAAAGAATAAAAATTGAGCCAGTGTTGTATTAATTGCGAGAAGATTGTACAGGATCCATGGATCCACTGATAACGTCAAAATTATTTGAAAGCGCAATCAAATTTTAAGATGTAGAGAATAGAGACGTATAGAGATATGCTCCTAAGCTTTATTCAGAGGGGAGTGATTCACTTGCACACTGTTACAATTGCCCACTGCCAGTCACAGTGACTTCTGCGTAGGGAGATTTTTAATTTATTTTCTAGCGCTGAGAGATTGGTTTGTACGCAACTGACTCGTGTGCAATTGTTACACACCCATTCAGAAAACATCAAAGTCGTTACACGAAAATATAGCAATACCGAGAAGTAACCTTCGCGTTGCGTCGCTAAGAACAATAGATGAAGGGTGCCTTCCATTAGGTCCATTTAGTGACACAAGTTGATACCATCGTACAAGTTGATCGTTCTATCTTTGTTACTTATGGAATGCAAAAAAAGATAGAATGACATTTGTGTTGACTTATGTAATTAAATGGAAGGTACCCAAAGTCGCGAATGTTATATATCGAGCCTCGAAATCAACAGAGATCAGCCAAAAAAATTCACAAATTCCGAAAGTTACGATATCGCAAGTAATAAGCAAGAATCAAACGTAATGCATTCAAATTATTTAACAAAAATCGATAACGAGTACAGAATATCTAATTATAATAAATAAACAAATCGGAATATGATGAACATAAACGTATTCATGAGTTCAGTTCAAAACAGCCAATTTTTAAAAAAGAATTGTTAAATTTTCAATCTTTAAAAATGAGATTTTACTTTTCGGAGTGAGATTCACTCTAAAAGTTTTAGAAAGTAAGAGAAATTTAACGATTACAAACAAATATACGTTTATATATGAAAAGGTTATAGTATATATAAAGTAAAAGAAGATTTAAGTATTGCATACATGAGCGATACCGAAGGGTTAAATTCATATTTTTTAAATAACTTTTTCTCTTTTTAATTATCGCTACTCATCGCTATACAATATTGGTGCATTTTGTTTTTAAAGAATGAGATTTATTTTTACCCATTTAAAATGAATTCAGTCTGGTCTATTCCAGGAGACATTATCGAAGAGCTTCAGACTCGCTGGATTACCAGCACGTAACGAGCAACGATCCTATTCTAGCTTGTCGCGATCCCAACAAAGGATCATCGGTGCTTACGGCTCAAGGATAGTGGAAGCCAATGGAGAATTCGATATAATTGCGGACAGCATGGAAGGTTCGAGGAATTCATTGGAGGAGAGGCAACAACAGTCTATAAATAATCCAGAAAATTTACCGATATCTACCAGAGTTCTGAATGCAACTCGGACGAATTCGATACGGAGCGAACACGCTAAAGAGACGAAAAACAACAACGATATCCTACCGAAGAAGAATAATCCGCGGTTACTAACCAGCGGGCATCACAAGAATCGGTCAATTCGTAGGAATCAAGAAGCTTCGTGGATAAAGAAAACAAAATATAAAAACGTGCACATAAAAATGCCCAATATAGATAGTTCTGATAAGAAATGGTGGAGATTTTTTAAGTGGTTCCCCGATTTGAAAGTCCTCAGGTTTCCCAGGGGTTCGACCGTGCCTGAGGATCGTGTGTTTGACGAGAATCCCCGCGAGGAGCTGTCGATGACAATGTGGAATGTCCGCGATAACAACAAACAGCGACCTATGTAGAACACTAGATATCTCCGCGATTTAATATCTTTGAGAAGACTGATTTTTTTCTGCATCGATTTCTGTGTTATTTGCATCGACGATGCATCACCATTGCCTAATGACTTGATAAAGTTGATGATGGCGTTGTACGAAGTTCTCAAGGCCTCATTATGAAAGCGAGATCGTTTAAAGTTTTCTTTATGGAAATAAAGATTGAAAAAGACTCTAAGATATAAGTGACGTTTGTAGCTCTGCCTCATGATTAATTTAACAACATCTTAATGTATGTCCAACGAACGTAGAAAGTAGCGAGATCTTCAGAAAAATCTGTGAAATTAACATATGCGATTTACATTTATTCATATTTGCCAAGCGAATTTTGTACAATTGGTGGATGCTCTGGCATCCAATATTACATAAAATCTAATAAATCTGAAACCTCGAAGGAATAAACATGTCCAAAATATTGCGATATGTAACTCAATATACATATATACATATATATATGTATATATATGTATATATATATATATATATATATATATATAAATCAGCTAACATATTGGAATCTTACTCTCGTAAATCTTCCTAGTACGCATTCTTTTCAAGCACGCACTCATTGATCGATGGAGAGAAACTTTTTTATTACTCCAATTTATTGGACTCTAATAATAAATACGAGTGCACGATAGTAGATGACCTGTGCTTTTTAATTTGTAAAGTCTCATATTTTTTACATCTAATGAATATGAACCGTTTCTCACAAACAAGTTTAAAAAGCTAAATATATATTTTTTCAGGAAATACTTTTTATCTTCAAACTGTTAATTGTAATATGATCAATTTTCTCCAAATATGTAATTAGTATACGATTAAACTTTTTGACTTTGATTAATATTATGAGGACCAATTTAAAAAAAAAAATAAAAAACCTTTGGACTTGTTTGTTAATTCATGCGGAAAATTTATCCTATAATATATTTTACATTTATCTTTTTTTATAACATTAATAATCATAATACAAAAATTAAAAAAAAATATTATTTAAAGATAAAGCAACAATTTTTTATTTTTTATTTATAACGTTCCATAAATTGCTCTTAATAAAAACATCTTTACAAATATTAGGTCAGAGAAAAAGTCTTTTTACATATAGCCGACAGATAGAGATCTTTTACGTGCCACTGAAAAGATGCACGTCATTCTGGTTGCCCTATTGTGGAAAATGTCGATGAAATCTTTCAAAAAATTGAAGAAAATCGTCATGTGAGCAGCTATGATATATTATACATAGCTAAAGAGCTAAACATTTGATCATAAAACCGTTTTGAGGCACTTGCGTAAGACTGGATACAGAAAGAAGCTCGATGTTTGGGTGCCACATAATTTGACGGTAAATAATTTAATGGATCGAATTTTCATTTGCGAATCGCTGCTGAAACGAAACGAAATTCAGCTTTTTCTGAAAAGATTGATTGGCCGATAAAAAATGGATAACATGATAATAATGTTTGAAAAAGATCGTGATCGAAACGAGGTGAGGCACCACAAACAATCGCAAAGCCCAGATTGACGCCAAAGAAAGCTGATGCTGTGTGATTGGTGGGACTGGAAAGGAGTTGTTCATTATAAACTGCTGCCGCTAGGCAAAACGATTGATTCTGATCTCTACTGTCAACAACTAATGCGATTGGAACAATCCATTCAGGAAAAGCGGCCAGAATTGATCAATAGAAAAGGCGTTGTCTTCCATCATGCAACAACGCTAAGGCACACACGTCTTTGATGCCTCGACAAAAATTGAGAGAGTCTTTGTAGAATTCCCTTAATGAAGTAAACTTGACTTCAAAATCCTATATCTCGGTTTTTTATCGAGAAATCACAAAAATTCTAAACCAATGGAGTAATATAGCTTTACTCGAAAAATAGCAAAAGGTCATCGATCAAAACGGCACATATTCGATTTAATAAAAGGTTTGTAAACAAAGTATTAAACTGTTAAATTTTTACACACTCGTGAGATTGTGCAGCAAAACAAATACAGGTCAATACATTTTAAAAACGAGTTGACGATACATACAAGGTGACGATTGATTAATTTATTCTATTCTATTATTCCACTTATATAACGCACATACGTTTTGGACTTGATTTAGCCCTCCTCAGCACAAATAAAAATTTTTCTTACATTAGTTTAATATGAAGGATCTCAGATATATAAATAAAACGTAGATGTCATATAGTGTTCCTTTATGATGTCAATAGGTAGTCATGATGTACTTGATTTCCATAATGTAAAATTCTGTTGTAAACCATAAAATGAAGAAAAAGAGCATGAAACCACGACACCAGTTGTTTTCAGTGATATTTAATATATTCAAAATTTAAAATTAATTAAACGTTTCGGCCATTATCTGGTCATCTTCAGTAATTCTACATTAATCACGCATTAGTACGTAATTATGATACACATTCCGCAATCTTAAATCTATTCCAATAAAATTACAATTCTTCTCTTCATTGTTATTGAACGTCTATTCCATAATTGATGATTATTTTTGTAGACTCATTTCAAATTGTAAGTAATGAGAATTTCCAGATTCTAATATAAATATATACAATTAATATCTTCTGATTAATTATCAAGGTATTCCAATTTATTACCTGTTATTTTAGCAATTCATTGATCTTTGTGTATCGTCATAATAGCTCTGACAAACGGAATGGAGCATCGTCCTGAAGCGTATAGAATTTGTGTATCTTTCTTCTGTTATGTTTATATGGATATGTATATATATACGCGGCGATTTCGCGAATATTCTAGAACTGTTCTTTAGAATAAGAGAGAAACAGATAAACATCGGGCAATCTTTCCGTATCGCTTTGGTTATTTACACTTATATTTTAGTTTTTATGTGTATCATTTCCGAAATTCTTCTTTTATATGATGATTGTTCTACATCTAAGATACTAACATTGCCCCAATCTAATTCGTGCGTATTATTCACTTGATGGAGCGAAACCAACGACATTGCATCATTGGACTTCCTTATGTCAGCTTTGTATTCTTTAATACGTGTTTTAAGTTTCATTTTTGTTTGGCTCACATAAAAAGATTCACAATTCAAACGATTTATTTTATACACTACCTCACATTGATCATCTTTACATAAGCTATCTTTTCTGGTTTTTATGAACCTGTTCATTCCATTTATTGGTTTATAAGCGATATTAAACCCGTTACTCTGTGCAATCTTTTTAAATTTCTCAGATATATTATTTCAATATGACAACGAAATACACAACAAACTTCTTTGCAATGTCACTATCTTCGTTACTCCTATTTGTATTGGTTGTATTTTCTAAAGTTTTTATTCTGTTAATAATGGTTGAAAAAATGAATTATAACGGATACCCGTTCATTAATAAGGTATGAATCAAGTTAATGATATTTTTTTCTTGAAATCTCGAATGTGATAATTTTATTATTCGGTCAAGTTGCTCAATGATTACGCCCCACTTATGTACTATAGGATGGCTCGAATAGAAATTTAAATATCTCCCCAAGAGAGAGAGAGAGAGTTGGTTTTTTGTACGTGTCCAGAACTATTACTCCATTCTGCTTTATCAATTTGACATCTAAGAAATTTATGCCACTCTCATCACCAAATTCTACCGTAAATTGAATTCTTTCATGATAAGCATTAAATGCTTCTAGGGTAAATTTATCTTTATTTTTATTTACTTTATCACTTTCAATAGACAATACAATGTCGTCAACATATCGGAAATAAAAATCAGTTACAATGTTATTAATTTTAAGAACTTCATATTCTAAATCTTGCAGTACTATGTTCGCTAAAATCGGAGACAGTGGAGACCCCATGGGCATGCCAAAAATCTGTTTAAAGATTTTATATTATCAAATTTGAAATAAGTGGAATTAATAATGATTGAAACAGCGCTTAAGAACTCATGGATTGGTATCAAAGTTTTGTTTCTGATGTGAATCCATCTTCGTTCTGTGCTTTTTATAATTAAATCGGTAGGAATGTTGGTATACATAGATACCACGTCAAACGATACAATACTAAAATTATTCGTAATTACAAATCCATTGAGTTTTTCAGCTACATCAAAACTATCCTTTATATAACTGAAGCATCTTTTGTTACTTTCTTCTATCATATTTTTTTAAAAAGTGGCTAATGGATAAAAGGCGCTATTTAAACAACTAACTATCATTCTAAGAGGGTGTCCATCTTTATGAATTTTTGGCAATCCATAATATCAAGAATGTTGTAAACCAATTCTTCGGCCCGTGACGAGAATAGGTAGCGTCAAATTATAAAATATTTATATGTACTACCAAATTTACGGCAATGCGGATGCATTTAGATATGGTGATAGGAAATTATGAACGGAAGAACATGTTGAAACAAAGAATACAGATTGAGATCCTTATCGCACGAACGCGCGCGCGCGCGTCTGACGTTAAACAATTTAGTTTGTAAACAATTTAAAAAATATGTTTCAATTATACTTCAACTTGTAAAAAGACTTTTTCCCTAATTCAATATTAAACTCTTATACATTGGAATAACGAACCTTGAAATAATGCACAAAATTCCTTCCATATATACTCACTAGACTCGCGTGAAGTTACGTTCGGAAATATCACTCGAGTGCTTCCAGGTATCATTTTATTCTTGCTGTTCACTGTCGAATGTTAAACAAGAATCTAATGATCAAACATGGGGTCACTTGATTGGTATTTCCGAATCTTTGAGGAAGATGGAGAGTGAGGATAGAAGTAGAATCGTATAGAGTAGATAGCAATGCGTATCTATAGATACATTATTAGTGTTATATTTATTATAAATTCTCGCTTGACGACAGAAAATGATATATTCATATAAATTTCATGCGAAACTGTCGTATTTATAAATTAATCTTTTGCAAGAATTAATGTTTCGGAAAAACTTGTGGAAAGAAAATTCTTTGACATACAAAGACAAAATTTTGATGTAAAATAATGTGTAAACGAAACGATACCGTTGCATATCACACGGAAAAAAACCTCTATTAAACGTCCATTAGACATCCATGCAGGTTTCGAATCATAGAGATTTGAAATCTCCATTAGATGTCCATGAAATTTCCAGTAAACATCCATTAGACATTCAGAGTTCCGCATTTTATATGTCCATAAGACCTCTATTAAATGTATTCATAGATGTCTATTAGACGTCATATGGATTAATTATATTTTATAGAGTTTTGATAAACGACTAAGAGTTATATAGATCAATGATAATTATAGATGTTTTATAAAGCTCTAACAGACGTTATATGGACCATTGTCAGCAAGATACAAGAAGACGGGAAAATCGTTATCTTCGTCTCGACAGAGTACAAGATGATAGAAAGCATACTCTGACGATTACAATTTTTTCAGAGACCCGGAAAGCAACCTCGAAAGAGCTTGTAAAATATGAGGAACTTACTTAATTTACATACGACCTCTTATAGGAGTCCATGGCATTTTCTTCTTACGAAAAACAAGTGTCCATCTCCTGGCGGCACCATGTATAACACTATCCATAATAGATGTCTGATAGACATCCATCGTGGATTTGTAATGGATTATCTATCATGGAGTTAGTATGGATCTCTAATGGACGTCTAATTGACTTCCAGCAGTTCCAGCGTGGAGATAAATGCTGCATGGAACTCTTGATGGAACTATGGAGATTGTATGGATGTTTATGTGGATGATACGTCCTAAATTTCATGGCTTCGAAATGAGAATTAATTTGTTAAGTTCAAAGCTACGAACCGTCAGCTATTACGATCAATTTCAGTATATTCCCGTTTTTTCGATTTACTGTACTTTTCTTCGTTTATCGCAATAAAATTGTTCACAATGTGATGTTGAATGATAGAAAAAAATTTAGCGTCATTATGCAAATTAAAAAAAATGGACTTATTTAATTTTTGTTGGAAATATTTTGTGAAAACGATTACTAATTTTATAAATACGCAGTGAAATATTTTTTTTAAAAACGTAATTAAAGAACTGAATTAAAATTTTATTTAACTTTTCCCGTCTACTATTTTTGATAAAAAAAATAAATTTATATCTCATTTTTGTAATAGTACGCAAATATCGTGATGTAATTATCACCATATATAATAATTAAATCGACTTTAAGGGGATCCTAAAGACGATTAGTCATATAGTAAATAGCACTTACACACAGGCGACTTATGTGTCATTGATACATCATATTATATCAATATCTCATTCATGCATGCCACATATACACATAAATTTTCGTATAATAGTTAGGTTTTAATTAGACGTCTAAGTAGAATTTTAAGAACTCCACCCTGTTTCATCATGCAAACTACCACTACGTGGACTGCTATTTCGTAAGTACAGATTGCACAGCTCTTTTACATGAAGCAAATGTTGTTACGATGTGACAGTTCTTCAGCGCTATATTAGATTAAGGCTAATTCTACAATGTGCTTTTTGTTTCCTGTTTCTTGCTGTTTGTCTCTTGCCTTTTTCACCAAGAAGGCAAGAGACAAACAGGAAGAAACAGGAAACAAAAAGTACATTGTAGAATAGCCATAAGAAGTGATAAAGATTTCAGTTTCGAAATGTTTTGCCGTTTTCAGCGTAAACTCCACCTCGACACGTATATGTATTAATGCGTATACTTTAATCCTTGAAAAGGATTTTCAAATCGGCAAAAGAGGGAAAAATAATTGTTATACAAGAATTATATGGCTTAGTCAGTAATACAGATGACTTTAGGATCCCCTTAAGCAAGCATACTGAAATGCGTTCAGGAATTACAACCAGATAATTTTAGGCTATGGTTTACATTGCGTATACTACAGCAAAAGTGCACACTTGAGTTAGCTGGGTGTAATTCCTAAACACACCCTTGCGTAATGTATAAAACATGCGTTTAAATCAAATCAAGTAGAAGCGATGATTTTGGAACCTGGTTTCATAGACATGAAAGCGACTTAAACTTGAAATGTGTCGCGTGTACACGCTTTTCGACATCACGTGTAATAAATTAATTGCGCAAGATACGATATTAATTTTCAAATAAAATCTAAATACTCTCTTACCTATAAATATTATAGAAATATGGTGCAAAGTTAATTCAATTGACCTGATGAAATTGATATAAATTGCATGTGTATTACAGATATTCAATATATGAATGTTACAGAGATAGATCTTTTATGTTATGTGGAATGTAATGCTGTAGAGTACTTAATGTAAGATACTGTGGCTTTTCTCATATTGATTAAATTTTTATGTGATATTATTTGTTATGTAAATAATATAAGTATATAAATTGTTAATTGTAAAATTCTTTATTTATTTTTATTCACATGTTTTACTGGATGTTGTTCATACGTCTAAATGAATATCTTTAGATATCGATTTTTTACAAATACAGATAGATACCTGTAGGGTGTCTGAAATTTATCTGATTTATCTGATCTTTATTATCTTTTTCCCTTACTTTCAAATACAATAGGTTTGACCTTAACTTAGATCGGATTAATGTCATATGCTCTACTTTGATTTCTGATGTCATTTCTACTTTCTACTTTCAGGTTAACCGATCTGGGTTAAGTTCAAATTCACTGCACTTGAAAACGCTATTAAACTAATTGCAAACTATAGTTCTTAACAAAAATGTTTTACTAAACTTTTACATAAAGCTAGTACTACAGTTGTTTTCTATTAAATATGTAATATGATTACATATACACGAAAAAAAAAACAATTATTAAGTAGAATGGCGCAAACAGTCTCGTGATTGCACCATGGTATCGTCTAGATGTATCAAGGAATCAATTGACACCATAAGTACATACGATAAATCGATTGAAATAACATATTTGTCTATGTGATATATTACGTAGTACAACTCGAGCATACTAAGCGTTTATTACATCCAAATGTATATCATTCACGCGTCTTAAAAGGCAACTCATACGAATACGATATGTGTATAATAATATAATAACTCGGTGAATATTAGTATAGTAACTTGCGCACATATGAATACGATCATACAGCGACTTGAGTCACTGTGTTGCTCTGTACTAACGCTGGGGGGCAAATGTCCTCACTCGTGATATCGCTTTAGGGTCGGGGTCGAGACTGATCTGAACAGAGCAACGCTGAGCTACGCCTGGGGCAGACACATAATTGAGCTACTCTGTATAGCAACGTTCAGGCGGTTCGGGTAGGGCTATACAGGCCCCTCAAACCAAACTCCCATGTAATTTGTTGCACCACCGTTGATCGTGGTGCCATGCTGATATGAGTCCGCCGAAAAGGAGGAACTAAAAATCAATATGGCGTTACTTGTTGTTATTTGTTATAAACGATCGTGCAGTTTCTTGTATTAAAACAGTTCTTAAAGTTTGGCAATGCCTAATTGGTGTTAAAAATGCTTCCACATTTAAATAGTTTCGCAATTTCTTTTGTATGTTAATTTTATGATAAAGTGAAGCAAAAGATACTTCTGCAAAGTCAATAGCTAGTTGTATACTTTGTAAAATTGGTTCACTATTAATTTGTTCAATCCACTCCGAACATTTTAATAAACATTTGACACCAATTATGTTTGCTATTATTTTCTCACTATCTATAATTAAATCTTTTGACAATATTTCGGTTATGGCAGCTTCGATCGGTACAATCAATATTTTTATCTATTTTCTCTCTGCCATAGTTATTTCATTAGCGCGAAACATTTTCAATAATGCTAGAGACGATGCTTCTTTATTTCTTTCACGATTTGCTGATATTGAGTGACAAGATGTAACAACAGTGAACAACAGGTAATGCCATATTGATTTTTAGTTCCTCCTTTTTCGCGGACTCATATTAGATGACACCACGATCAACGGTGGTACAACAAATTACATTGGAGTTCGAGGGGCCTGGTCAGGAACCTTAAAATATGAATTCAGGATCTCAAAACAAAAATTTTGTATGCTCGTGAACGCTTCGTTAAAGAGATTTACTTATGAAGTTGTAGAAATTTTTATTGCTTTACAATAATCAAAATTAGTTATGTGTACTCTCTCTCTCTCTCTCTCTCTCTCTCTCTCTCTCTCTCTCTCTCATACTTTGTTTTAAAAATGTGTAATACAATTAATGTTATGTAATTGACTGATTTATTAGCAAAACTAGAATAATGAATGAGATTATGTGCATGCAATCTGAAATGTGCTTTTACTTACTTTAAGTTACTTACTTAAAGTTGCTGTTGTATTCTTTGATATATTGGAGATGAACCTCTATCGCATAGATAAAAAAAAAATAAAGAAAAAAGTAAAAAGGAACAAGAAATATTTATCCTACTAGAAAAATAAAATTTGAAAATACTATTCCAGTCAATAAAAAGACATAAAGATCATATTGAATCATATATATTTAATTGTCTGCTTATATAACATAAAGCCAGATAATATAAAAATGTATAGTATATATACAAAAGACAATATAGCCACGCCCCTATATAAAATAAATATAAAGTGAAAGAGTACATAGAAATTGTACATTTTTCTATATTTAGTGCAATAGGAATAAATAATTAAATAAGAATTCTTTCATATAAGAATATTATGCATAACTTTGCAAAATATGTTTGAGATTCGCGCAAAATATGTAATAAAAAAAAAATAATATTAATTTTATATATAAATCTTATATGCTAATATGATATGATCTACTGAGAAAAGTACTAATGGGGAAAGGTTCGTCTTCTAAATTCCAACTTTTGTAACGTAACAATAATACTGAAGATAAATAGAAATATATAAAATAAATACTATAAATAATAATACAATTATCTGATTGTATATATTAATTTTGGATAATGGGTATTATATTATAATAAATATATTTTATATTTGTAAATAAGTATGATTCTACACGAAAGCAATTAAATTTGATTTAATTGTGGAAATGGAATTAAAATGCTTGTCCCTCGAACGATATAAGGGCAGTGTATAAAAAAATTACATCACAATAATTATATCTATCGTCATTTGCATATAGCAAATTTTACAAGTCTTACGATTCGCATCGTAATTTGGTGTACACGATTAAGTATTTCCGCGTAAGTGATGTACTAAAATTATAGTCTCACATTTTAAATAATAACAATCATGTACATTAATGTGATAAGCGTACTGCATGAGTGAACTTACAAGATACAGGAATATATGTTATATGAGAAACGTAGAGACGATTATTGTTCTGTGACAGTCTGTTCCGCAAAGTACCGCGATTTTTTTCACGGTATACTTTCGAGACAACCTTTGATATGCTGCCAAGCTTGGAGACCCTATAATAATGAAGAGTAATATTATCTTCAAGGAATATTGCAAAAAAAAAAAATATAAATCGGTTATTTCAGAAACCTTATCAATTTTTGTACATATGAAATAAAAATTGAGATATTATGGGATTCGAAATCAGGGAAGATACAAAATTCGCTTCAGAAATTACATCAAAAAAGCACTTCTTTCCTACCAATTCTATAAAATTGCAGTCATAGTTTACATAAGAAACGGAGGCTAATGATGACTTATCTTTCTTATATTATATTCTGCAAAAATAATATATTTATTAATGAATCATTTTACCATGCTAGAGTTCTATGTTACGATATAATGTTCGTTTTTTTTGTATTAATTATACATATATTATTTTTGAAAACTAAAGTTATGAACATCTTTCTTAGGAGACAACACGTTATTTTATAAAATATCCTTAAAAAAAAAGTCTCATTACATTTACTGAATTTTCTAACTAAAAATTTTATTTTACATGTACAAAAATACTTCTAATTGAGAAACATATATCGTTTTTCCAGCTTTTTTTTTGGAAATACGTTTTTAAAGGTAGTATTTGTTCCACTCACTTAATGTATAAGATAATGAAAAATATTTATAAATTTTGTATCATTTTTAGTACTACGGTTGTAAAAATTAATAAGTTTTTTATTTCTCCAAAAGTTAATCTTTTTTATTTATAGGATTTTTGAAATGACCGATTCAAATATGTACTATATAGAATATTTGAAATAAAATTTAATATATCGACCTTTCTAGCTAACTTAAATTGCAGAACGCAATAAGCTGCCAAAGTCTCTTTTAGATCGACAATCTTTTGATGCTGGAATCTGTCGATGTCCATCATAGCTTTAATAGAGAAAGACCTGCATAATGATTGCAAAATTATTAACCTTTTTCGTAACGAATATCCATTAGATAATCAACTAGAAACGTGATTTTACTTCAAATCTTCGTCCATTTGTTTCACAGTTTCATCATGCTGCGCAATTCGTTGCTCCAGCTGGAGAATTTTCAACTCGCGAACCTCTTCGGTGTCCACAGAGCCGAATAAGCGTGACATCAAACCAGTTTTACCTTGAGAATAAAGTTTATCATTCCCGAAAATACACATAGAAATCACATTTAGACATTATATTTCGAGCTCAGTTTTAATATGTAAAATTAAAAAATTGGATACTGGAGCGACTCATGATGCAAGTAGACTACTTGCACCATAGGAGCGGCTGAATTTGATTGATGTCGATAAAACAGATTTTTAATTCCAAAGAAAATATTACGTATGTACAATCAAGAAAACATACATTAAATAAAATATTATGTATATTAAGTAAACCATTAAGTAAAACGTTACGTACATTTTCAAAGATATTAGAAGGTTTGTGGATTATTGCCGTGTTTTTATCCATTGTTAATGCCAACGTTTTGTGAACCTTGCCGTTTACTTCAGGGCGGGCAGCGCTGCACTGATACTGTACGCTTCTGGTCCTGATGAAGTAAACGGCAAAGGTTCGCTAACGAACGTTGGCATTAGCAATGGATGAAAACATGACGATAACCCATAAACTGTCTGGTATTTCTGAAGATAATATCCGTAAAAGCCTAAAAAGCGTTACATACATTTCTTGCTCTGCTATATCTTATATATCGCATGATTGCAAGGTTGTGTACATTGTACATTCAAATCGTACTTTTTTTGTAGTGTCATTTTCTTGTAAGCTTCAAAATCATAATTTGAAGGTCTCATGATATTCTTATAAATTAAACTCAAATGTGGGAAAGTACTTTTTGTTTGGATATATACTTGAATTCATTTTACATACGTGAAGAAATAAAATAACCTACGTAGTAACTGGAAACTGTAATTTACAATTATTGGGGGATTTTCATAAAGATTCGTACTTTCCCAAAACTATTTGCGTTTTTTCTTTTATTCTGGTGAACGATTTTTTATTCTGCATAAGGAAAACGAAATGGTTGGAAAAATACGGAGAGAGAATGAGCGTTCCGTCGATAACTCCAGCATCCCTTTAAGGGGATCCTAAAGCTGTCTGTATAGCCGACTAAAACATATAATTTTTGTACAATTACTTTTTTTGTCTTAATAAATTCGAAAATCCTTTTCCAGAATTAAAGTACATACATTAATACGTTTCTGTGAGGTGGAGTTTATGCTGAGAATGACAAAAAATTTTAAAATTGACATCTTTACCATTTTTTAGTCCAATATGGCGCTCTAGAGCTGTCGTGACAACATTTGATTTACAATTTTACACAACACAAAGGCTGTGCAATCTGTACTTACGAAATAGTAGTTTACAGAATAATTTGCAGGAAGAAACAACGTAGAGTTCTAAGGCCAGTATTCATAATTCGTTCTCATTTCAAGATCGTCTTAAGTAATATTTTAAGATGCTAGTACGGTCCTTTGATTGGTTCGTGACATCTTAAAACTGTACTTAAAAGACAGCCTTGAATATAAGAATCAACTATGAATACCACCCTAAGAATTGGACTTAGGTGTTTAATGTTATCATGATACAAAAATTTATGTGTATGTGTACGTGAGATATTGATGTAGTAGTATATTATGTAGTATGATGTGTCAATGACACGTAAATCGTCTGTGTGTAAGTCCTACTTACACTACAGACTAATTGTCTCTAGGACAATTTAAGTACCTATATAAAAAACGATAAAATAAAATAATAAAAATAACTATATTTTTTTTTATTTAAAATATAATTACCTTTTATTTTAATACATTTTTTAGAATAGTAACTTAACTTTTCTGTATTAGAAGTTCAATTCTTCTAGAAAAAAATATTAAAAATTTTTATCTTTAACATAGTTTAACATTGCAAAGATAACTTTTTCACCAGTAATAAATATTTTTCCGTGCAAATCGAATTTTAATGTTAAAAACAAAAAATAATCATTAGGAGCTGTATAGTCAGTACTGTAAAATAAGTAGATACACGAAAAAAGAGATAAGGATTTTGTTAAAGTATATGATAATTTAGCTATACATACAGGTTTGAAAATAAAGGAATGTGCAAATATCGGTCCAAAATGTTCAATTAAATAGATTTTCATAAAACTTCCATCAAACATTCCACTACTGGGTCATAAAATTATACTGCTGAAAGTATAACGTAACTGTAGCGGAACAATGGCGCACAAATGGAACCTATACAGATCACCCTACTTCTTGGAATTTATTATAGAAAAAAGCTAATCAAAAAGACCGAGAGCTTGTAGAACAAATGATTGAAAGATTGTACTGCGAAGTTCACAAGATTAACAAATTAATAAGATAAATATCTCTATGTCTGGATACTTTTTTTTTTGCATAAAATTTATTACTATTAATCTCTGAAATGCTTTTTTTATTACAATATTATAATTTAATTGTATTTAAAGATTTCAATTAAATTATGATATTGTATTTATTATAAAAAGGCATTTGAGATTAATAATAATATAAATAAAGTATGTGTTTCATGTAAATGTCTGATGTACATACACATGTCCAATCACAGAGACATTTATCATCTTAAATGAAATTGCCAAGAATAACAAAACATTGAAAGAGCGGCACACAGACCTTTGTCCTAAATTATCGCTAAATTGGTTATCTTTGTCATCTTTATATATAAAATCCTTTCACTAATACGATTCAATGTATATGTATATGACCTAGTTAACCTAGTAGAACGTTTGGTAAGAGAGAGAATT
This sequence comes from Trachymyrmex cornetzi, assembly GCF_001594075.2. Taxonomy (NCBI): domain Eukaryota; kingdom Metazoa; phylum Arthropoda; class Insecta; order Hymenoptera; family Formicidae; genus Trachymyrmex; species Trachymyrmex cornetzi. Next base: position 2,851,967 of record NW_017299509.1, read on the forward strand.
TTATAAAAATTTATTTAGTTCAATTTTTGGACCGATCTTTGCATACTTCTTATTGGATTACCAATATAATTACGTAGAACGATTGTTAAAACGTCAAAATTTTTTGCAGCATATATTGTTCAGTTTCCTACATAACTATTTTAATGTTCCAATAAAATTATTTTTATATCTGTATCTACCTAAATTTTTTAAACACTTCAGCAGAAGCGTCTTTGCTAAATAAAATACCTTGCTGAATTAAATACTATATTAATTAAATACTATATTAATTAAATACTATAAGAATAAAAAATGAAATTTTTAAGTATACTATTTTAGTAGTGTAAGAAAATTTTTTGTTTTTATAAATTGCTCTATGGAATTCAGTGAACAAAATTAATGATTACATTAAAAAATTAAAATGTATTATGTGTACAATTGTTTCGATTAGATTTATTACGTTTTTTATATTTTTTAAAGTTATGGGTTTCACTACATACCTTGCATGACTTTGTCCTTCTGTTCGAACGTAGTAGTTAAGGCATCATGCGCTTCATCCTTAGCCAATTGCAGGGCTTCTCTGCGTCTAACCACAGCCTGCAACGCCGATGCACCGAACAGCCACTCCTTCAGCTGATCTGCTATAAGCTCTTCCTCTTCGAGTGTAGTGTCTATCGTAGCCGCTAATGAGTCCAAGTAATGTCCCGATTTCTAAGAAAATAAGCTGTAATGCGGTGTTTTGCAAACTTAAATTGCATTTGTTTTCTTTTTGTTTTAAGTCGTACGTTATTTTTTCCATTTTTTAATAATATTGATGTTTTTTACTTATTAACAGTATCGCAGCGTTATTTTCTATGATAAGGAATACCTGTAGTTCGTCGCCTATTCCTTTCTCTATGGCACTCCATTCGCTAAAGACACGCCCGTAATTTGCGTGCAACTTATATAGACTGTGTTGCTTTTCCACAAGCCGCGCGCGTACTCGCAGCAGATTACACAAATTATTCTGTAAAAATAATTATTTGAGGACACATCAACAATACCGGCATTATAATATTGAGTCCATTGGTAAAAGTCGTTATTTCAATTTGAAATTTTTTTTCAACGAGAGAAAAAACCTTGCATAATTTTATTCGTTTAAACTATAAATAAGATCTTTTGCGAAAAATTAAAAAAAATTCATTGTTTTAGTGTACACTAAATTTGTATGACGTGGCACAAGAAATATAATTTCTGTTTATTAATACAGAATTCACTTGACTGGTTTTGCAGCTGGATAAAGTATTTTCTCCTAATTTTAGAACAAATAATCTGCTTTTTTTATTAAATATGGCTTTATAAATATAACTATTTGTGCAACAATAGGGATTTAACTTCTTTTGGAATTAGACCCCTTTTTCTTTTGATTTTATATAGATTTTACATAGATTTATTAATATATATAGATTTTATACTATATTGTATATAGATTGATTTTATATTATATATATATATATATAGAGCTGCAACTATATTTCAATATGTTCTTAAAATGTTCAGTCCATAACCAAAAAGTTAATGAATTCAGAAGTAACAATATCTAATATTTTTATATTTTTAGATATAACTGTTTTTGCATATATGTATAAGCTGCATAATTAAGAAGATATTAATATAAGCAAAGAAACAAATTATCAGATTGCTGCACGTTAAAAAATCGTAGATCCGTTTGTTAAGATAAAATATATAATATTTCAAAGATAATATTTTGATTCACAGCTTTTACCTGCAGTTCAATTCCATAATTTTTTACAGTTTCGAACCGTTTGTCTGGCTTTCTTAGTCGCACCGCTACACTAAGCGCTTTCAGTTTCGATTCTGCGATCTGCAAATACCCTACGCAACAAACAACAAATAATTATTACAACAAAAAGCTATCAGAGATATTCTTCAAGTTATTAATTTTTATAGACAAACTTTACTTAGTTTCTTTTTAACTACTATTTTTTAATTTAATTTTGTAACAATCTTTTCTATTATACACAAAAATAAGAATTACCTGTTTCTTTAACACTTTCTCTCCAACCGTCTGTCTGTTGAAGAAATCCCATGAAATGTTCGTCCCGCGAAAGTATAGGGTGTGAAGCAACTCTTATAAGAAAATTCTGTATACAGAAACATTTTTTTTATTTTTCCAGTACAACATTTTTGTATGTTATAATTACAAATTAAAAACGTACCTCGAGTCCAGCTCTCCTCCGGTCAACAAAGTCGGGGTCGAATGTATCAGTCGTTACTTTTTGCCAAGCGTAGAGAACTTTCTTTTCTGGTAACGGTGGTAAAACGATGTACGGATAAGAAATCTCCAGATAAGCACGGAGCAATTCAAACTCGGTGTATCGCCGCCATAACGAGCTTATCCTAGTGAGCGCGTTTTTGAAATCGGGATCAGTGACTCTGTAAAAAAAAAAGAATGGAATTATATGAATAACGAAAGTCTTTCAGGCAACAGTATTTTCTAAATAAGACCATATAGTTTGAAATAAATACTCGTATACTTTGAAAACAAAAACTTGTATTACTTTAAAATAAATAAATTAACTTTGTCATACACATTATGTTACACGATTCATATTTTTACTTCCTTACTCACTTAGTTTCAATGAGGTATACTGTGTAGAATTCTCTTAAATTAAGTGCTCTATTTGCTCTCTTCTCAGCTTCAACTATTGAGATCTCCATGTGGTCGAGCAGGCAGTCCTGAAATATATTCGCAGGCATTCAACAGTCTTTTTTCAACATTCGCGCAAGTTTTGAGAGAGATACAACTGTTTCCGTCATCCATCTGTTTCCTTATCGGCTATGCAAGATTGTCACGGTTTTTATGAAGCAAACATTAGTATGCAACAGCTGTATATTCACAAACTTATACAATGTACGAAAGTATCCCCAATATACAGAGGTATTGAGGATCGAGGAAAGAGTTGAACACAAGTCACTGACATCAATCGAGGGACGCTACGCAGTGTTCTGATGATCGCTGCGTGACGTCCATTCGCCTGTTCTCGCCGATTTCATTAAAATTAGATAGTTTAATTTAAGCGTCTTTAAATCTGTCTAATCCAGCGAGCGCTCGTTCGGGAGGCTCTTTTCGAAATTTCATAGTCGCGTAACTATGCGGCGACGAGCCGAAGCATCGGGACTCCGAAAAGGCGTACCGCGATGGGAGAACGACTTATCGATTTGCCACAGACGAATGCGTGTGAAAAACAAGCTAGCTCTTTACCTCTTTCCGCGTCTCCATTGCGGTCATATTGGCGTTAGCCTCCCTCTGATAATTGCCGTTTTGAAAGACCTCTTCCATGATTTGCGTCGCCTGTAATTACCTACGGGCCCAGCCAGCAGGACTCCAATTTTAATCTTTCACATCACGTTGGATCGCCCGACGTCAACCTACTGCCACCATTGGTTGTATCGATACTGTCGGACTGTCGCTCGCGCCGCAGCTAGGTACAGTCCGCAGAGCTATAAGACAACATGCTGCTGCGCACAATCACGGCAGGCAGTCCGACATTCCGACCGAGAAGGCGAGAACCGGTCCCAGTCATCCCAGATACTCATGTTTACTCATGTTGCAACACAAATTCAGTACCGTAAGAATACGCGCGGTCTTTAAAATTCGTAGAATTGCAGGAAACATCAAAATTAATGATATCAAGAGGCATTTATCTCTATACGATTTTATGATTCCAGGATTGGATAAGTTAATTTTCTCTAATTAACAAGAAGAGAATCAGGTGAACTCATCACAGATTTTGATCTTCTTTAGTATGATGAATTCATATACTTAAAAAATAAATATGTATCATATTTGAGCATTTTGTTGAAGGAGCCTTGTACGTAGTATTTTTTTAATGTATGAAAGGACATTGAACAAATTATGTCGTAAATTGAATCTATAAATTGAACACATATTTTGAAATGAGCTAGTTTTTACATATAATGTAGCTTTCCGGTAAAAAGTTTTTCATATATAATCATAGATCGCTATACAAAATTATATTAAAATATATATAACATAATGTATAATCCATTATGTAATTATATCCCACGTAACACGTAATATCATAGTAATATCACAGCAATATTACAATGTTTACGAAAATAAATCACAGGAATATTACTGAGATATATCACAAAAATATCACTATAATATTGTGTAATATTTTTGTGATATTTATGTAATGTTTATATTTATGTAACACTTATTGGGAAAAATTAAAACGTTTTAAAGGGAATTTTTAAAAGAATTTATTAAATTGATATTTTCAATGTTATTTTTTAAATTATTCCATATGATATTAATTAGAAAATAATACTGATTGTCAATACAATAACTATTATACAATATTATAATAAACTGAAAAAGTTATAATAAACTAAATATCACTCGTAAAATTATGTGTGTACATATAATTTTGTGATAATAACGTCTTAATGACATCTCTAGCGTCAATAAAACATCATAAAAAGTTATTAATAATGTCATTTTGCTACTTGAAACGTTATATTGTCACAAAATTGCTGTGATATTACATTGTACTACGTAATAATTCTGGTATATTGCAATATTACTGCGATTTTACTTGCTATGTGAGATGCAATTATGTATAATGCTGTTATAATTCATATATAATTATATGTACATAAATTCTTCACACATTATGTGTATTTATATAGTATCTTCATTATAGTACATGAATCTACACAACGATTTATATACATTTTTATACATATTTATATGTGATTTATTGTAATTTACGTATAAATTTATATAATTATATACAAAGTATCCAGTCAAATAATATGCTATATACGTATGATTATACAGTATAAGAGATAAATATGCAGCTTGAATACAACATTTATTTTCGATGTAGATAATATCATAATGATAGATAATTCATAATGATATTAAAGAAGAGAGAGAGATCGAAATTCGTGAATAGTTTACTGTGTCTTCTCCTTGTAGATTAAATTAAATTAGTTGACATATAAAATTAACTTAGAGTCTTAACACAACTCTTATTGTCGTCTCTTTATAGCGACACAATAAGTTGCATCTACACAATGTATGCCAAAGCTTGTGTGTTATCGCTTATGTCTACAATTTAAATCTAATTTATGTTGCAACAATTCTTGTGCTCAGACCATTACAATGAGAGCTGCATGAACAAAAAGCTAACTTTAAAATAACAGACAAATTTTGGGCAAATGGGGGTATAAACGTATAAATTGTAACGTAATATTCTTGTCTGTTATTTTACATCGAAAGCTTTTACGAAGTTTTACTTCTGTTTAGCAGATAACTTTAAGTTGAAAGTAATGTGAAATTAAACTAAATTAAATTAGATTTATTTTAAAAAGAATTTATATTAAATTAAAATGATTTTACGGGAAAGAATCCTTTTATAAGTCGGCAAAAACACTTTTTTAGCAACCCATATATTCTATTTAAAAAAAAAGAGCAATTACATCACTTGATAGAGCAACGTTTTAGCTTTAAGAATCTGTATTTTTAATTGCGATATGCTGATTTTTCACGGAGTTACGAACAATAAAGTCAGAATGTTTCTTTTTACTTAATTCGCGAGTAACTCAGGATTAAAAAATCGTAGAAACATTTTTAAAAAACGATTTTGTAGAGAAAGCTTCAAGCTTTCACGAGGATAGTTAAAAATTTGCTTAAATTTTTTGGGCACGCTACAGATCTATAAAGTGAAAAGAAAATTTTTCATTTTTTTTTTAGCTCGTAGTTTTCTATATATGTATAAATATTACAAAACTCGCATAAATTCAAAAAATATACTGACCATTCGAAAGTAGAGATTTCAAGCTTTGGAACCTTTTTTTAAATTTAAATTTTGATCATTTTTAACGAAGATATTAATAGGAAAATGTCTTTTTATTAACTTGTAAAAGGACTTTTTCCCTAACTGAAATTATATGGAAATGTTCTTCGACAATTTTGCGTATAACGTGAGATATATGTATAATATTAGAGCAGAATGAAGTAAAAAAGATTCTACGAAGTAAATTAGCTACGCTGATGTTGAATACGCTTTTCTCTATATAGAGAAATCTTTGCCGACGAGTAGTCATCATGCAGCAATTTTTCATTGCGCTCTTCTTGACATTGCAGTTGCATATGGAAAAGATGAAGAAGACATTAGTAATAAAAAAATTTTATTACATTTTTTATACGTTGCATTAATTATATTTTTCGTTGCTGTTATGCTCATATCAAAAAATTGTGATAAATAAGATTAGAACAATCAAAGGCAGAAGTATTAAACGAGATATTAAATATTACAGTCGTTTTTTGTTTTTGTTTTGTTGTTGTTGTGTTGTTGTGGAATGAACTTAAAATGTGTATTGTACACATCGGATGATTTCTTCGTTTATATTATATACGCGTATATAGAATACATTAGATGGGAGAATATAGGCCTTATTTACTAAATGAGTGTGCATATTTACATAATGGAAGATATAACGCGACGATAAAACAACGATGACAGTTATATTAAACTGCACAAGATGCGAAAAGATATTTACATATTGACTTTTCGAAAAATAATACAACAAATAAAGAAATCAACTGGTTTTATGTAACTAGAAAGATTAAACAATATTTTTTGGTTTGTCATCTTGCATTGTTTTCCGGGGTAGAATAGCAACCAAAAATGCAGACACTGTAAAGTAATTAGAAATGGTGAAAAAACATTTTTATAATGGATGGGGAACCTTAAACAAAACTATGGAACAGATAGAAAACTGAAAGGGAAAAAAATGTGTTTTCTTAACATACAATTATTTTATCTTATTATTCTGTGCATAAAAGTATTGAGATACGATTGTCAAAATATTAATAGTTTACGAGATATTTCTTATTTCATTTCAACATGTGTCAGAATAAAATGTAAAATATTTTGTAACTTATTTATTGATTTTTTTATATAAATCCCTATCTTAATATTTTGTATACAGAATAATTAGAGAAACTATTATATGTATATCGCGTAAAAACTTATGATTCTAGTTTACAAAATGTCCATGATTGTTATATGACCATAAAAAATTGATTTCTTTCGAAAATTAATTTTATCATTACTGTTCTCCTTCAAACCATATAACTTTTGTCTAAAATATGTTACCATTTCTACCTAACATGTTGAATTTTTGACATATATGGTACATATGTTGTTTGTTTTAGCCGTTTTAGATGCCCCGCGATATACATAAAATATATATTATATTCAATGTAAAAATATAAATGCTATTCAATATGCAAATATTGTTTTTACCTAAAGAGGCTAAACCGATCATGACGTACGGTCCTAAACACGATAGATTGAATAAAATCGGAAATAATAGATTCCCGATTACTGCGCCAATTCTTCCCATCATCATGGTTATACTAACCGCCATGGTTCTGGAATAAGAAAGAAATATGGATGTATCAAATAGATGACTAATACGGTAAAGATAATGAAAAATAATGCCATATAAATATTTTTTTTAATACAATAAAATCGAGCGCTGAGAGCAAAATTGCGGTAATTAGTGCAAAAAATATAAGATTTTTTATTTAAGTAAAACTATATGAACTATATAAACTATATAACTATATAATCGGACCACTGAAGATGGCTCGAAAGTAAACCGAAACGTCTGATGTTTTTATATAGTTTTACTTGAATAAAAATTCTTACATTTTTTGCATTAATTACCGCAATTTTGACTCTCAGCGCCCGATTTTATTATATTGATTTTTTCGAGAGTTCGATTTAAAGGAAATATTTTTTTAATTAATATATTATTATTAATATATATAATTAATGATAAGTTAATTGCCATACCTTAGATATGTAGGAAAATTATCGACAATGATATTAACAACGGTTGCCCCGCCTATACTCGTCATGGCAACAAATACCGAAGACAATCCGAGGATACCATTAGTATCTTCAGTCCAGTACAATGAACCACAACAAGTAGCAGCGACAATGAAGCAAATTGCTGCAGAAAAGAGATTAAAGTTAATTATCATTAACGGAAACGGGTATAATGCGATTGTTTCTGTCAATGTAGATTAACTTTACCTTTTCTTAGAGATTAGAAAAAGATATAAAGAGTAAATTAAATTGAGATTAAAGTTAATCTACATTGGTAGAGATGGACATAAGACAACTGACAGAACCCTGTACAAATCTTATAGAAAATGAGTTTCAGTCAAATTGCTTTAAATTTTAATATTTTGTAGCTCATGTCAAGTTGATTAGAATTCTTTACGGGGATAAAGTGTGACTCAAAAGTATCGTAAAAGTCTTTACGGGTATCAGTTTTTGCTCCAGGACCTTTGAAAAGTCTTTATATTTTGTATGAAAAATTACAGAAAATTGAAAGAAATCTTTTTTATTACACTTGTACATTTATCAATGGTATGTTTATGATTTTAGTTTTGCACCCGTTCTCATTGTTAGAATTACCCGGAACGAACGATGTGGATGTGACATTCCTTTGAGATGCTTGACTTTCATGAGTTTCCTTGCCTTTTTGGGAATATGCTTCATGGAATTAGAAAATAAAATAAAGCTTTTTCTCAGGATGTTTTATACCATAATATTTTTCAAAATATTGAAAAATTTATACTGCATATACAGTATATCCATGATGTATTATACGGTATTCATAACTAATGTTAATAAAAAAGATTTATTTTGATTATTAAGATCTATTTTTCCATATAAAATGTGATGATTTTTCGAAGGTCCTGGAATAAAAACAAAGACATTTTTTGCCTATAACTCGTGAGGATTTTTAATTAACTTGAATTGAGTTATAAAATATTAAAGTTTGAAGTAATTTGATCGAAACCCATTTTCCATAAGATTTGTACAGGGTTGCTTGAACTTCTACATCCATAGTTTTGATTTTGCTACTTTCAATTTCCATTTGTTTGGATCATTAAAAGAACCCTTGCTCGTAGCAGGCGGTATTCCAGTTATTGTACAAATTTTACTTGGGTATTGTAAAATTTAGGAAGTGGTATACATATATGTGGCGTAAAAGACAGATAAAAATTCTTTATGCAGACTTGTGGACCGTTACACAAAATGTGTTGCAAAGCTGATTGTATTGAGAAATAATGATTTTATTGTTATTTATTATATATAAAGAATAAATATATAGCACTTGACACAACAACATTTCTAATTTCCCCTTGCTTGATTTTAAGTAAATGTCTATTTCTTTAACATCAAATTACTTACCCATTAACTTCCTCTTTCCAACCACAGTTATCAGAGAACCGGCTACAGTATAACCGATAACACCTGTCACGGCGATGACAATGGAATTGATAAAGACTCTGGAATTCAACTCGACCTAAAATTGTTATGTACATTATTTCTATGGGATTTGTTTCGCGGCCAACATTTATAAATTAGCGATTTACCGGAACGCATACAGTCGTAGAATTGCCTATCGTATTGTTGGCATAATGCATGGACTTAAGATACGACTCTTCCTGACCTAACATGTAACAAAATGAAGGCTGCAATCCTGATATGTGGTTATCGTCCTTCATCACAGTATTTTTATAATTTTCAATCATTGCGAACAGCTGGGGCATCCAAAGTCGAAGCGAATTCGATCTGCACAGTTGCAATCGGCATCAAACGAACTCTTCAAGTTCCATTTATTTTAGTGACTCCATTTTTTTAGAATTAAAATTAAAATAGACGAAGGATTAAACTGACCCTATTGTTGCTCCAAGCTGTATCATTGATATGAGTATCAATCTGAAGACATTGGGTCGCAAAAAGAGTGGCTTTATCAGTTTGCAACAATTCTTCAGCTTGTCCTGTATACGTTCTCCGCATGATTCAATGGAATATTCATCCTCTAGACTTTTTATCTATATAAATTGATAATAATACACTATATTATACCATATTCAGCCTTTAACAAAAAATATTAGATACCTATATTTTTTTCATTTATCTAAAATTCTTTCATCTGTATTGTTCCCAGTTATTGGTTATCAGGATTATACACAAATTTAAAAGTTATCCTTTGTTTCTTAAAACAAAGGATAATACACACCAAATGTCGTCAATTAATTTTTAAGCTAAAACGTTATATGATAATTAATAAGGTGCTTAGTATTTTTGGTCAAGGCTGGCTGTATATATCATTCTTATCACGCTGATTCTTTCTTTAATTAATTTTACAGTCGCTCGATTCGAATCTCATTTCTCACTTTCAGTTTTATTACGCGTTTTCTTTATATACGGATCCTCGTAAGAAAAATGACACAAGTACAAAATGTAAAATTGTTTAGGAGAGAGAGGAAAGAAAATTACGTATTTTAAAATTAATTACTTGCTTCCCTCTCTTTTTAAATTGTTTTCTATTTTTTAGTTCAACTTATATCACTATTCTATATTCTACTTTGAAAGAAGGCCGATGTATTTAGGACACAATCCGCACAAAACGATAAGAAATTTAAAAAAATTTGCTTTGTGCCATTTTTCTTGCGGGGATGCAATATATTCTTTTGTTTACTGTCATATCAACATTGAGAAAAAAATTTATTAAATTTTAATAAATATTTCTTTGAAAACTTGTAGCGGAATATTTGCTTACAGTAAATAAATATTTAGATAAATGAAGAAGATGATAATTAAATCACAAACTAACGGTTCCCCTGTACCTAATAAATATGTGTTTATATACACACACACATATATATATATATATATATATATATATATATATTCAATAAATATCCCAGTCGCTAGGACTATTCAAAGAAATATTTATAAAATTTAGTAAATTTTTTTCTCACAAGTAACACAAGGGAAGTGATAATCACCGATTATTCTGTAACTGCGCATATAAGTAGTTCCTTAGAAACTATTT
>NW_017299509.1:2863417-2920534 GCF_001594075.2 Trachymyrmex cornetzi
CTCGAAAAGCCCTTAAAATACCAAGTTTCATAAAAATCCTGAAAAAATTAGAAAATTCATCCGCCATATTAGACCTGCCATTTTAAATTTTCAAAAGCTGACTTCAAATTCTATATCAGCGGCACTAAAAACCCTTAGATACCAAGTTTCATAGAAATCCTACAAATACTATTATATAATAAAATAATATAATATTTTAACTCACCCCAAAACTTGCAAGGGTGATTTTTACCCCAAAAACCGTTTTTGGAGAAAAACAAAAAATCACGTGTCAAATAGTTTCTAAGGAACTACTTATATGCGCAGTTACAGAGTAATCGGTGATTATCACTTCCCTAGTGTTACTTGTCAGTGTATATTATCCTATTCTAATTTTTTGTCTATTTTGAGTTCTCTTTATCGTGTTTTACTTTCCTATCCATTTCATGTACAGAATAACATGTCTTTCTTTAGTACAAGTAAGTATTTCAGTAATCGTCTCATTTTTTGCACGTATATCTTTGTTTTTTATACTCATCATATTCATCCACTTCTTCACTATATATAAAAGATTATTAAAATCATTAAAGTTATTACAATAAATTACATAATGTATTTAAATAAATATAATACGACGACAATCTCGTAATTATTATGTGCAGTGTGTATTGTGCATATTTTATAATATTGCCAAAATGTGAATAGATAAAGCATTATGTTTTTACAATCAAATTTTATACGTTCCCCTCAATTAACGTAAAATTACTTGTGCCAATAAGTAGCACAATCAAGCAATTTAAACATATAATTTTTGTTAATTTTACGCAATTGAAATTTTATATTATTTCTAATAAATACATTGGTTAATACATATATGTATACATTTTCGAATATGATGTATGCACAATGCACATAGTATTATCATAATAACATGGAAAGTACAAAAATTTAGAACAGATTAGAAAATGATTTTGATGGACCATTAAAATAATTTTGCAGTTTAAGCAATAATGATAATGTAAAAAATTTTTATATTTCAGCAACCAATTTGAATGCCCTAGAGAAATATTTTGATAATCCAATAAAACTATTTTCAGATCAGTATCTAAATTTTTTTTTAGATATTTTAACAAAAAAACGTCTTTTCTACATGCACGTACCGGATATGTATCGGGATCCTTGCCAGTATTGAGTGAGTAGATTTTTCTGAAGACATTCAATGCCTCGTCATGTCGACCCTTTAAGATAAGGAAACGCGGACTCTCTGGGAAAGCGAAAAGGGCTATGCATGCTAAAAATTCGGGTAGGGAACAAATGGCTAAGAACATTCTCCAGGAAGCTATCTCTAATGTATCGCTTAAAAACTTCATGTACCACTTTTGAGGTATTATAAGCCATGCTATACCTGCAAATAAAGAAATTAAAATCATATTTAACTTTGTTCAAAATTTATTTGTCACAAAATGTACATTGAGTATTTGACATAAAAATGAAATATTGTCATGCGTTTTCTCAACACTTTTATTACAAATTTCTAAATCAATTTTAACTCTTTCTATTTCCAGCTCTTACAACATCAGCATCACGTATATTGCAACATTGCACACATTACCGGCGTTAAAATTTGACGCTTTATAATTTAATTCTCGTCGATGAAGTACGTCGATAAGGTGTATCAAAGCTGTACTTACATGGCAAAGAAATGTTTCCCAGAGAGAAGAACACGCCAAGCCACATGTACGACCTCGATCGATGTGCTTCGTTGTGTATTTCCGCTAAATACGACATAAGTGCCGCATATGGACCAGATATACTATAATTTGTTAATCAACTGTTACGTAATAATAACAAAGTATCCAACAAATATTCAATTTTTAAAAAATTAATATAAAATACATTGCTACACACATTTATAGCAAGTGAGAGATTTCAAAATTAGCTACTTTTTAGTAGAGCATTTCTTAAATTTTTTTTAATAGCGCAAGATATTCATCTATTTCTGCAGTAAATATATAATTGCTTTTGTCTCTGTTCTATCACTAGGTTGTCTTGTAAAAATATTTCTTGTAAAAGACTTCTCCCCTCTTTGTACGCTTGTATCGTTATCTGACTTTGATTTGCGATTTTATTGAAACATTTTCAAATATTTTCCACAGTCGTATCATAAAGATCACTTTTAAAGAAAACAGCTCATCTTTAGCATTATATAGTTGAAAACGTAGTAATTTTATTCTTAGTTTTTTATACGTTGTTGGTTTTGTTATAATAACAAGAAGTTCGTGTGATAATTAAATTTTTAACTTTAACCTTATCTTTTCAAATATTTTAAATGATATTTTGCTCAATATATTTCAAAGCACTATTTAATTTTACTATTGACTCGTGAGAGTATTTAACTTTAGATAAATTTAATACAGATATTGTTGATTCTTAAAATAGAATTTACAGATTATAATAGGTCTCCAATAAATTTATTTTGAATAATTAAATTTATTAAAAATTAATAATAAAATATTGAAAAACCGTTCAATAAGCATTAATTATTAAACTTTTAGCATATTTACATATAAAAAATCCCCTTTCCTACAGTAAAAAAACAATCAGATTTTCAATTTTTCTCTTTGTGTAATTGCCGGATAAAAATCTGGTTATCTGATAGCAATAAATGACAAATTATTGGATATACGATTATCCGATAAATCTTATCTTACATAAATTATCTGTTACATCCTTATAAATAAGTTATATAAATGTGTCATTTTCTCACAAAGATATATTAGTCCTTAAGTGATCAATTGCATTTCACTCCAAAACGCTAATTTTTACTTGTATCATTTTTCAATTAAGTTAACACAGTGTTAATTAGAATATGTGAATTGTATTGTAATATCACTACATCGACTGATTCAATTTCAACTTACATCATACCGTCAAAAAATTTAAACGTTATTAAATGCCAAGATTTGTGTGAGAAACACATCGCCACGCTTAGTAGACCAGTAAGTAGGTAACCATAGAACATTATTTTCTTACGACCGAATATGTCAGTAACACAACCCCAGAAGAATGCCGTAATAATCATTCCTGAAAACAAATCAACGATTAGCCGATTCTGCTGTCATAATACGAACTTTCCATTAGGAATTGCACATTAAAGTAAGGACGAGAAACTCAGCAAAAATAAAACGTTTATGTTTTGAAGTAACATTGTTCCTGCATTTGCGGCATGCCATGAATTTACAAAATCGATGCTAGATTATTTGATAAGTACGTACCTAAAGGCCTCCTAGGTAGAAATTGATTTCGGTTAAAATTAAAGAAGATAAATACCTACTTTTCGTTTTGTAAGAAATCCATTCTAATCAGAGATTCGAGAGACAAGATGGAAATTTATACATATAATGCAAATATAACTAATGTCTTTTTTCTATAAGAGGCTTCTTATCATTTTTGAGAGCATAATACTAAAATAATATTTAAATTATTTTACATATTTTTTGTACCTTCAAAAATTAAATTTAAATATTTAAATATATTCTTTCTTACCGTTTTGTTTGCATTTTTGCGACAGAATATCTGGTTTATTAAAATTTTGTTGTTGATAAATAAGAACACATACAACCTTTTGAGAACACGTAAAAATATATGTAATCACGTTTACTTTTCGGTAAAAAATTTTTCATACATAAATGTATGTAAATATATATGTAAATATATATAAACATACATAAACACGTACAATTACAAATATATGAAATATATCCGCACAAGAAAGAGAGTTTATATATTCTTCTTTCTTTTGTAAAATTATTTTTTATATTTTCATCATCATCATCATCATTATTATTATTATTATTGATAATACTTTTGAGGTTTTCATGAGTATTTTCTTCAGAGGTGCCAAAAGATTTACAGGTTATCGCCGTGTTATGATTCATAGCTAATACCAACGTTTCGTGAATTTTGCCGTTCAGTTCATCAGGGCGAGGTGAGAGAGCGCATGATTACTTTTATTACATTAAAAGATAATTTTAAAAAAGAAAGAAGGTTATATAAATATGTATGAACATATATTTCATTGTACACATATATACATTCATTTCATGCGAGGAGGTAACCACTTGATGTAATCGTGGGACAGAATCCTTGAAATCATTATAAAATTTATATAAAATCTCTATGTATAATCCGATAATTACATATGCAACCACGAGAAATAATTGTATAATATTAAATAAAATCGTATATTTCACCAAATTACTTCATAGTAGTGAAAAATATTATTTGTAATCAGATAAAATCATGTAATCTGTGGGACAATATTTCAGCTAGTGGTTATCCCCTCAATTTCATGTACAATTGTATATGTTTATAAACATTTATACATATTTATGTATATTCATGCATGAAAAATTTTTACCGAGTTTTTTAAATACAATTCGTAAATGTGTGTGTGTGTGTGTAGCGCACGCGCGCGCTAACACTTTTATCTTATTAATTTTAAATTAGAAAGACAAATAGCCATGACAGATTACAAACGTTTACAATTGGTTCAAAGTTCTTTTAATAAAAAGTCGTTGCAGAGGAAAGCCCCATGATAACTGTACCTCGAGGCCTATATAGAGGCGCATTAATCGGCCATTAATTGTTCACGGATCAAAAGCATCGAAAACAGACGACCGAAAATTCGTTGGTCAGAATTCGCATGTGACAAGAAAAAAAATAGTACGGTATTTACCGTGAGTTCACGCGTATTGCCCTCACTATTGCCTACGAATGAACCGGCAGTGTACACCGCACGATAATTGTACAGACTTTAAGTATGCCAAGCTCTAGGGTTCCAGGGCTCTCATTGAGCTCTCTGGCATCTGTAATAAAGTATTGTTATGCAATTGTTAAGCAGATCAAGGTACTACCTGCGAATGCCATCGAATTCAACAGTCCCTTGTCGAACATCGTTAACTGAAGATCACATTCGGCGGATGGTAGCACGTAGGATATTGCTGACGACGAAAAGATACTGGAGAAGCTGGCCGGTAGCACCGCCAGTAATAGCAAATAATTAAATTTTCCATATCCTGGCACACAGATAAAAATATTTTAACGTATCTATACACATTGAATTAGTCTTGTTTTTAGTGTTTTTAATGACAAATATTCATAATTAACACGTTTAACATCGTGAAAATCAACAATAATTATCGATATAATAGAGGAAATTGTTGGCACAAAAGGTAAGTTGACATTACATTTAGTTTATATACCTATTTATGATGAAAGAAAGGATAGAGAAGTTATCTCTTTTATAATGTAAGTACTTTTCCCTAAGTTCAGTAAAGAAATATTACAATAAAAAAAGAAAATTTGATTGAACAAGAGATACAATAAGTAATTATAGTCTTCAAGTGTTTTAAAATGTCGCACTGCTTGAGAGAATAATTTAAATTTTAGAAAAATTAGTTAAAAGAAAAATTTCTCTGTCATTATACTTTACATATTATTTTAATTAATAACAGTAACATTTATAATGAAATAATAAAGTCAAACGTATGTAGACACGTAGAGTACATACGACTCATATTTAAAAAAACAAATGAATTCGATTAGATGCACTCTGTGCGCAACGGTGCACATTAGAGTCGTCGTACACAAATTAACATAAAAATGTGTTAAAGAGTTTGTGAGTTATCGCCGTGTCGTGATCTATTGCTAATGCCAATGTTTCGTGAATCTTATCGTTTATTTCATCAGGGCGAGGAGCGTATTGATACTGTATCAGTGCAATGTGCTCCTCGTCCTAATAAAGTGAACGGTAAGATTGATCATGAAGTAGGACACGGCGATAATACGCAGATCTTGGCTACAGTGCAGCGTATTCTCGTACTTTATTTACTACAAAAAACCTACGCAGGATCATTCCTGGTATAAAAATACAGAAGAAGTCTCTCTTTAATATAGTTTAATTATAATAATTAGTTATTTAAAGTATAAACGATCGAATTGTAAAAATCGTGCCAATAAATCCAAGTCTTCCACATCGATGTATAGATGCATATATATATATATATATATATATATACCTATATATGATAATACATCTAATATTTAATCAATCACATGCACATGTCAACATCAATTTAATCACATTCTTTGATATTTATGTGTTACAAATATTTATTAAAAAATTAAATAGGTATATGTCAACAATTTATTCTTTTCGAGGATAAAATAGAATGAGAATATTAAAAAAAGTTATTGCAGAGCGATAAATATATTATAAAATAAGTAATGGCAACAATTTAGAAAAAACATATAACATACAGTATAGGCAATAGGATTCAACGCTGGTTTTCAATTAGCGCAATTCTTCTTAATATTAAAAATATAAACCTTGACTTTGAACGTTTCCACTCATGGTTTGAGTCTCCATCAGCAATCTTTCCCCCTAGCGTAACGGTTGAAGTATTGCATAACAAAATAATATTTCCAACGTTTTTCCTCTCAAAATAAATACTCCAACCGTTGCGCTAGGGGGAAAGATTGCTGATGAAGACTCAAACCATGAGTGGAAATGTTCAAATTCACAAGGTTTATATTTTTAATATTAAGAAGAATTGCGCTAATTGATAACCAGCGTTGACTCCTATTGTCTCTACTGTATGTTGTATGTTTTTTCTAAATTGTTTTAATTTAAGGAGTCTATAAAAACTTATTAGTTTTTTTTTTAATTTGTAATTTTTCATGAAGTAATGGCAAAACTTATAAATTGTATGTAGAGGGTAGAGTTGTCAAATGCGTGATCTAAATTGTATCAATATTTTATATTTCTACACTTAATAAGCAGCATTTGGTGCTACAAAAATATGAATTAAACGAGGAACGAGTATACACTCAGAGAAAAATATAGTTACTTGCAACTAGTTGTACAAAGTAATAAAAACTAAAGTAGTACTGAATACTATATTTTTATAGTATTTGGTACTACTTTAGTTCTCATTACTTATTAAAATACTTTATAATTGCCACAACTATTTTTTTTCTCAGTGTAATATAAATAAAAATTTAACAGATTATATCTTGCTGTATGTGTGCGAAACGGCACTTTAAAAAATCAATATCACGTATAATTGATATTAATTTTTACTGCTTCATGTTGCTGATAATAATGTAATCATGCAATGTTGTTCTGAATTTTTATATTTTCATTAAATACTGATTATTGTAAAATATTTTACATTTATTGTATATACTTATTTGTAATTGTTATAAAAATTAAATCGATATATATATATACATATATACATTTACATATACTTCTGTAAAATCTATCAAGTTTCTTAAATCGTAGCACCACAAATTTATTATACTGAATGATATTAACGTAAAATATTGATAATAATAAAACTATATTATAGTGGATAACTAATAAAAATATCATAAAAATATGTTAAAAATTGCAAAAATATAAATTCGAGTCAGTTTTATTTCGATGTTCTTGTCTCGTTATTATGTATTAATTGTTAAACATTTGACATTTTTCGATAAATTATTAATAAAATAAATATTAGTTGATGATCCCCTTTATTAATTAATTTATTAATCTTATACTTTTAATTATATTTATCTGTAAATATTTAGATACGTAAATATTTAGATATTTCTAAAAACAGTACAATTTACGAAATCTATACCAGGAATGATTTAGATAAAGAGTCAATTGCATAAATCATATCTTTTGCAACATATTGTAAAAATAAAATCAGAAATTGGAAGGGCTACGAGCCAGAGATACAAAAACAAAGAAAATATATTATAAAATTATAAAAATGAAATTACTGCAAAACAAACGTTTCGACACCGATCGGGTCATTCTCAATGTTGACAAAAAATTATTTATAAATGTTAAATTATTACAAACGGAATCATTATATAAATTATCTATCACTTAATACGTGTATAATATAATATAATATAAATATTTGTTAATTACTGAAATGCTTGCAACAATGTAGTCATTCCTTTAATCCTTCTAAATAATCCAGAAACCCACGAAAAGCAATGGCATTTTGCGTGTGTTCTTGTAAAAGTTGTCCTATTTTGTAATGTTAGTCCAAAGTTAAGATTCTCATAGTAGTCCAAAGATAAAATTCTCATAAAAAAAAACCTTAAAAGCATTCCAGCAATGTAGAAGATTAACATAAAAAGATCTTCTTAAGAGAAGAATTTACATCTCATTAAAAGGAGAAAAAGTAACAGTCGCTTGTAAAATCCTATATTGGAGCAATTGCAATGAGAAGAAAAGATGTGCCAAAAATATATAGCGTCTCAACAAAGAGCGATGTAACTCAGACGATATACCGCAACAAAATCTAAGGTGTCGAAACGTTTGTTTTGCTATAATTTCATTTTTATAATTTGATAATATATTTCCTTTGTTTTTGTATCTCTGGCTCGCAGCCCTTCCAATTTCTGATTTTATTTATTATTATCGAGCTTTATTATCCTTTATATTTTTATACACGTGGGCGAAATGATACGTCATAAACAATATTGTAAAAAGACTTAGCTAAAGACTTAACTAAGTTAATTTGTTATTGAAAGGTTAAACATATAGTAATAGATATCTGAAGCATTAAGCTGCAATTTTCAATGTTTATTTATGTACAAAAATCAATGCCAAAAGGAAAATATAATAAAAAGTTACTTAATTGTTATACATCTGATAACTCTCTCCTATAATATTATATAATTTACTCACCTGTTGCTATAATTGCTCGTTCGAAGTTTGCAGGACCTGAAACCTCAGACTTTATTTCTTCACCTAGAAGCAGAAACAGCAATCAGTTATGGTAATTCGATGATATGATTGATTCAGATTTATATAATTAAAACTAAATTGACACCTGATATACGGCGCATACGTTTGTATCTATACGATCTATACATAGTAAATAGATTAACAAAGCGTCCAAAAACCATTTTTCTTGCCAACGCTCGTCAAACTCAGACACATTTGCGACTAGTTATGCACATATGATCGACTGATTCGTTGTACATACGAGTTTATTGTGAACAACAATCGATATTGCCACGATAAATGAATGTTGCCGTTAATGAAACGCCAATGTTATACTTAAAACAAGAACTATCTCTGTGTGGATGTAGTTTTCGATATCGTAACGATAACATTACTGTACAATTCCGTTGTTTTCACTTAATACAAATACACTGTCACATTTAATGAAAATAAATTAATTTATAAAGGCGTTATTATACAATAACTGTGCAAGACAAATCTCTCATAGAATATACGTCAGACCACAATATTCTTTACACTAAACTATTACAAGATAACTTGTTGATATATATTTGAATTTCTATGTGATGAAGTGGTTGCATGTAGTTGCGAACAGTTACACAAGTTGCCTTCACTAATACATGGAAATATATTTGCAATGTGGAAGAAATTAAAATAATTATGATAACCGTTTTGCCTGGCTTATATTAATTACGTCAAAGTTTGCTTCTCAAGAAGCGTTATAAGTTTAGAATAAAATACTGATGCAGTTTGTTAGGTGTACTTCCAATTTGCATGATAATTCGTATTACTCTTAATCGCAATGCCATTATCTTGAAGTTAAAGATTACGCGTAATCGGGAACGTATAACATCGATCAACACATGGATACCGTGAGATGGATCGAGCTTGACTAACGATTTATTGATAGCATTCGTCCTTAATATGCTGTTCAAAATATAGTCAAAACACGAGAATCCACACACAAGAATTATCCAAAATATATTTACAAACATTATCGAATTCTGAGAAATTTTTAGGAACTGATTGATGAAATTAATTGATAAGAGAAACTAATGCTCTTCGAATTTTTTTAACGCAATAAAATTATTAACTTTTAGAGAGATTTACCTTAATAATTAATAATTAATTGCAATTAAGTTATAAATTGTAATATTTTAATTGAGAATAAGGTATACCTGAGCCGAATAATACCCATTTAATTAATTTTATTTCTTAAAATTCTATTTATGGAGATATGAAATAAAGTGAGAATAAAAAATCTTTATTTCACAAGTTTCCTTCCAATAAAAAGTACACTGTTTGTGAAGAATTAGGACGATATGGAACTCTGCCCAGTTGACAAACTAAAAATAACATGATATCAATGTTAATTGTTAATCATCAATGTAAAGAAATTAATGATCATCTCATTATTCGATGCGTAAAAGTATTAAATTACGATTATCAAAAAATTAATGTAGTTTACAAAGTATTAATTTTATATTTTATATCCATATGTGGCAGAATAAGGTATAAAACAACTCGAAAACTACTGCGTTTTCAATATCTCTATCTTAATACACTTATGCATATATGCAGAATAATTAGATAAATTACATTATGTATACAAAATGCATAATTCTTTTAATAAGCAACTATGTATCTTTTACATAGTTGCTATAATTAAAAAGATTATGAGTTTTACAACATGAAATGCATGTTTCTTCTATATAAGCAGCCATATGTTTTCTTTATACATATATTGATTCATTCCATTATTTTGTGCATAAAAATTCAGGTACGATTATAAAAAATTAACAGTTCATGAGATATTCTACATATTCCATATTAAAATGTTCTAAAATAAAGCATAAAATATATTCCGTAAATTAGTTAAAATCAGAGTCTGTATCTTCGACTATTCTTGATTTTTCGATATCTTTATTTTGGTACTTAGGTATTTTATACCCAAAATAATTAGAGTCATATTGTGTGAAAAAAAGTCTTACAAATTCTTTATAAAAAATGACGAAGACCTTATATATATAACCTTATAAAATTGCTTCTTTCAAAAACCATTATTGCACCCCTTCAAGCGATGCAACTTTTGTTTGCAGAAACGTTTTTATGTATTTTTCATATTTTTCGATAGGTATATTTGATCCGGTACGTTTGAAATTTTTTGAATTATAAATTTTTTGAAAGTTTTGAAATTTGCAAAAATATTACGAATAGAGAATTTGGCGATAACTTGCCTTTAGGTTTCATTAAAATATTTTTGATTATTGTCGTCGGATGATTTCTTCCCTCGTGAAATGTTTGGGCAAGATATACAACAATTTGGAACGTAGTAAATTGATTTTTCAATGAATCACCACCGCACCGATAATTCTTATTCTTCGCTCTCAGCTGTTGCGCATACACCTTGAGAAGAATGTCCTTTAGGTAGGTATTCTTCTTCAGTTGCACATGCAGAATGAAGTGCGACAACCTTTTAACTGATTAAATCGATTCCCTAGACAAATATAGTCGACATGAAAGAAGTGTGAAGAAGACGATGACGACGTCGCGACAGTCGTGTTACTCGGTGGGGCGAAACAGGTTCCGCCGGCAAAACGTGTACAATTTTTTCGCAGATCAATAAGAAAAGCCATCTCTCATTACTCACACCCGCGCGATAACACGTGAATACAATTCTCCCGCATTCCTTAGAAAAATTTTACTGCGTTTCTTTGTAATCGCTTGCAAGTGGCCTGCCAGATAGAGCAAAGAAATATTTATTTAATATTTTAATCCATAGAATTTATACAGATCGCATATATTTCACTAGTTAGCACATTTATAATAGTCCGAATTTCTGCTCGAGGGCCCTGCGCGATTCACAGAGGACGCTCGAGAAATTCAGTCATTAACGTATTTATATGCTAAGACATATTCATTATAATTAAGATGTTGAACTATTATATATATTCATTTAAATGAATTAATTTCAGAAATCATAATTATTCGGTGGTTTAAAGACTTAGAACGCTCGCACGGAATGGAAGAGATCCGGGTTCGACTCCAGGCTGAGGTAATATTTTTCGCAATAAGTTTGTTACTGTTTTTCAGATTAAATTTGAGAAATTCGGGGGGATTATTAATATTTCAGATTGATTGCGTTGAAAGTCCGATAATCATATCGATACGCAATTATGATTTCTGAAATTAATTCATTTAAATGAATATAGGTATATAATAGTTGAACATCTTAACATAGTGGCGCTTCGTATTTAAAGTAATGTTTCTAACATAAACGGTCTTATTTTCAATCTTATTATTATACATATATATATATAATATATACATGTTCTATATCTACAATTAACTTTTTAGATGCTTCAGCAAAATTGTTCTTTCCGTGTACAAATGGGAGAAACTAATATCAAGGTGTCATAGATCACATCTTACGTACATTTTATTTTCGTCGGTGTCTTTCCGCTCGGAATTGCACCATCATCAAATTCCTCTCTCTTTATGGATTCACCTTTCCCGAGTGCCATCGTAAAAATAATGCCAAAATCGGCATAGCGCCATATATGTTCCGTACATCGCTCTAATATCCTGTACTATCACAATTCAGTAAACAAAGCCAATGATAATCAACTGTATATACTTTTACGAGTACAGACGGTGCCAGGTATGCCTTAACACCTGAAATTGTACGAGTATTGGGATCATAATGCATTTGGATTATATCGTACAATACTCGTACAATTTTAGGTGTTAAGGCATACCTGGCATTGTCTGTACAACAAAAATGCGTGAATTACCGCAGCTTCTACTCAAACCGTTGTGAGAGCGAGATAAAGTGACACCGAAAAAATCGTATTCTGTATTAGAGGATAATTCCGTTTAAAGCTATCCTCTAATCGAATATTCTAAAATATTTAGAATATTCCTCTATAGATATATCTTGTTTAGAATAATATGAAATAAAGAAAATATTCTAAAATATGTCGACACTTGGTTAACAAATAATACTCGCTTTCGTGTTTATGCATGTGCAAGCCCGCGCGTATTATGTTTATATACCGTATCGTGTCCTGATATGTCCGCGAGTTCTGTGTTCGAATAGACTACACGTAGTTGTTTATCGTGAAATGGAAAAGGTGGAGAAGTGGTTGCTTGAGCACAATTTACCAGAATTAGTCAGTCGTTTTGAGAGTAAGTACGAATCGGAATTTTTGTGTATTAATTGGAATGTGAGTGTACGCGTATCATGTACATATTACGTTTGCATGTTATCAGTTAAATTGGCTACGTTCAACGAAAAAAGCAGTTCAGTGAGCACTCGATATCCGGTATTAGTCCACAGAATGATGTATAAATAGATTCATATGCATATATATATATATACATGTGCGTGCGTGCGTGCGTGCGTGTGTGTCATGTAAAGATTAAAATATATTCTACTCCACAATAGAGGAATATTCTAAATAATTAGAATATCTTATCATATTAGAGGGAAATCCTCTAATTTTTATAATATATACTTGGCGCGTATTTTAGTAGAAAACATTCTGTAGTTTAGTCGGATATACTGAAATCTAGAATAAAATTTTTTTGGTATGATCATTGCATCGATAAACCAGCCCCACAATTAAGAGAACGAATTATATATTGCTAACTTTATAATGTGAGCGAAACAGTGTTAATATGTAAATTATACCAGTATACGATATGTGTTGTGACGTAAAATTCCAAATTCCTTTGCACATAAAGTCGTTATATTCACTGTTTGCCTTATGGTAACAAATTACAATTTATCTTATCTTTACGTACAAGGATGCGTGATTCGTCAAGACGACACGCAGCTTTTGGAAGACTACCGTGAATCAAATGTAACGAATCACTGCAAATTCAAGTGTCAACGAATTTACATTTATCTAGGAGCAGATTTTTCGAGAGATAATGTTGCATTATACAATATTAATTATTCTGCAGATAAATATTATGAATGCCTATACTTATCGCGATTGCGCATATAAATGTAAATATAGACAATTATATCATTGAGACGTTATTAGGTGTTTTGTATCAAAATACGATTTCGTATTCGTTTAAGGAGCGTTTTGTCCGTACAACATCAGCTAAAAGTATCAGTCGAATAATCAGTCAAAGATAATAGCAAAAGATAATAAAGCTAATATCAGCCATATAATTAAAAAAATTTTAATGATACGTGTGTATTTTATCGTGATTTGCAAAGAGGCACAGAATAGGCGGCTTTAAAACGCATCGTTTTAATTACGTTTGACCTTCTGGCTTTTAAGCCGATTAACCGATGATCATGTTATGAAATGACGATCTCGGCCAGTGTTGTAATTGTTAGAAAAAGAGAACCATGTGTCTCCTTCATATACAGAATCACACAAAATTAAAATTACAGCATGCAATTCTGATGAAACTATTAAGACAAATTTGCTCATACCATATGAATTATTTACAAGACAGGAAGTATATGTTATAGCACATTAACTTATGGTAACGCATGCAGTACCTTCTTTTTTATTATCTGTGGAAAAATCGATCTTGTCACTTCTATATCATCACTTGCTCACTTTGCATTTAATTCACTTTTAATTAATTACCACAGTTTCAATAGCGGATTTTATTAATATTGCTGCTGCAATACCTATAATATTATTGATTGAAGGGCGTGTCATGTTTCTTTTCAATTATTTTAATATGAATTACCATGATTAATATTATTTCAGAAGTGATTATATATATCCTGTATACAATAAATCTATACAATAAAGTCTCCTTAATTTTGATTCTATAGGACGATAAAAGTAAAATTTCAAAATTACGGAAACAACTCTCACACAAGGACGAGCATACCAGTAGAGCACTCATTATAATATGCTCTGTAAAAAATTACATGTAAAATTACAACAATTATAATAGGTAATTTTGAGATCTACTATTAGAGATATCTATTTACACATGTAAGTAAAGTTCTACAACTTTTTATTACCTTTTATAGTAATTAAACAATTTGCAAAAGTAAATTTACAATTAAAGTTAAACTTAGAGACATATTTATATGTAATAATTTACCAACGAATTATGTACAATTTTTTCTAGAAACTACATTGTGTTATAAATATCAAAGGAGCAATAATAACCAATTCTCTGACTTATATAACATTTTGTGATTTTTTGTGTTAAAACGTAAATCAATTTGTTTTTATGATTAGTTTCAAAGTAAATACCATATTAATGCCCGGGAAAAAATGTTTTATATATGGACGTATTTCATATATAACTAGATATAATTTTATATAATTTTCTATGATTTTATATAATTGTATATGAAACATTTTTTCCCGGGCGCGTGTGTACTTAGTAAATTATAAACTAAATTTGAGTCAAATTCAATAGGTTTTGTTCAGTTAAATTGTTCAACTTCATTGTTTTAAAAATAACATCATATTGAGTAGTAGTAGTGATAATCTATAGAAATGATTAAGAATAGCTCATATTGAATATAATTTAACACTATAAATTTAACAGTGTGTTTTATTGATATACGAATATATTTACAATATAAATGCAAATATAATATGTATAAAATTACCATTAAGTCATATATATATATATATTTATATAATATTATAAAAATTTGTACATATACATAAAAATTATAAAATATACTATTGTTATTATAATTTTTTGTTTAATGTAAAGATATACTTATACAGTTAGACGAATACTAATTTTTTAAAATTACAATTTTCCATATTTCTACTAAAATTGTGTAGCTTTTACACATATTGTTTATATAATTTAATATACCTTTTCACAATGTAAAATGGGTACGACATTTGTAGTGTTTATGAAAGTATACATTAAGAAAAATATCAATTAGATAAATCAAATTTAAAAAAATTCTACTATAATTATTGTCATGAATGTCAGTCATTAACGAAAAATACAGTAATAATCGAGCGGTATAGTTATATTCAAATAGTTCTTATAATCCCAGTTAATAATAAAATTTATAAAATATTCATTAGACTTTTCATCGTTGTAAGAAGAATTTACCGGACAGATAAACCGTTCTTGATCAATAATATTTAATCGATCAATCACGTGCACTTATCAGTTATGCGGATGCAGCAAAAACTTATTTAGCACTTAACTCCAGTGGCACTGCGAATAAATCAGATGATATTGTGCGTCTGTCGCACCTGCCAGTGCGTAATTTACAAACGATTCGACGAACCTCATCGATAACTCTCAATCTATTTCCAACGTTAATCCCCGCGCGTACGCACTTTGCTATTTGCATTAGTGAACGAGCATTAATGATCTGCATCTTATCTCATGCTTGGATGGTCGTGGAACGTCGAATGTGCAGGGTTGGGTAGTGCCAAGTTAAAAAGCTAAAAGTTAAGTTAAAAAGTTGAAAAGTTAAATAATTTTAACTTAACTTAGTTACATTTTAGACTCTTAACTTTTTAACTTTATTTAGTTACATTTTATCGATAACTATTAACTTTTTATTTAAATTTTTTGAAGTTAAGTCTCAGACTCAAACATATACTTCATTTAGAACATACTCTATATTTTACTTAAAAGTTTTGTTTGTATATATTATTTACATTATATATTGATTTCAATCTAGCAAAAACCGTATATTTTAATGTATCTAGTTTTTGATAGGTTGAAATCTATATATATATAACAGTATATATAAACAAAAGTTTAAATAAAATATAGAGTATATTCTAAATGAAGTATATGTTTGTCATTTCCGTTATTTGTAAGACTCTCTGAAATCATAAGATAGAAAGAAATTTAACTTTTAATTTTTTAATTACTTTTTTTCATTAATTTAACTTTTAATTCAATTAATTTCGTTATACATTAACTAATATCTTAATTAAGTTAAATTTTCAAGGTTGTTAACTTTAACTTAACTTAGTTAAAAGAAAAAATTAATTTACCCAACCCTGCGAATGTGCAATGGCATCCAAGAAAGATCGGATATTAATGATATTCTTATAACAATTTTATAATATCTGATATATATAATTTAATGTGTACATATAAAGTTCCTCCGATTAAAGGAAGGATTAAAGAAAGGAATATTTGGAAGGTACTTAATGCTCATTTTAAACGATATTTAAATTTGTCACACATGGAAAACATTGCTACACGTGTAAGAGAAAGAGTCTCGTTTATCATACAAATATTTATTCTGCATTATTTTCTGATTTTTTTCGCTTGCATCGTAATGTGATATTGCAACTTTAATTAACAAGAAGCTGGTCTGCTAATCATATATTTTTTTATCAGATGTCAGATATTCTTCAAATAACATACACGAAGTATTCATATATAGAGTTTTTCAAAAAAATTAAACAAATCTAAAAAATTAAATTTTCGAGAAACGAAAAATACTTCTCATGTTTAAATTATTTATTGTATTGTATTTTTCTCCAGACGTATAGTAGATATATAACAATAACGTTTTATACTTTAATATCTTATGTTTAAAAAATCCTATTAAAAAAGGGTAAAAAAACATCTTTGATTATTATTACAGAAATTTTACATTTACTACCTATATTTATCGTATATTTTACATATTTACCTTCTTTATAAAATTAATAATGATAGAGAGTGGAGAAGAAAATATTAAACAATAATTTCTTTATCTTTTATTCACAAAATTTTATAATTGATCTGAACAAAAACATTTTTTGCAAACGTTAAATTTTTTAATTTTAATTCTTCCTAAACGAAATTGTTCATATTATGATGTGACACTACTACCTAATAGAGAACGCAATAATTCAGATTTTTAAAAATGGACTTAATAATTTGGTTTTATGAAAAACAGATACTTTTATCTTCATACATATATAAGCGATATAAACTAAATTGAATAAGCAAGAAAAGTTATCTTCTGTTTTACATAGAAGAACAAATAAGAAGTATTTCTTCATAATTATTTCAGACGATAGTAAGTGAATTATAATAAACGTGACTCAGAAGATAATTAATCGGAAAGAGATATACAGTACTGTTTCAAGAATTTGTATTCCGAGAAATACAAAAAATTGTAATAAATCTCGCTTAATTTTTGCCCGAAATCAGTAACACGTACCATACAAACAGCTTTCACTACAGATATCATTTGCTTCATCGTATAATATACTAACTTACGAAAGAGCGTATGTTTTTCTACAAATCGTAAGAAGACTTTGTACCGCGAATGAAAACAATTTCTAAGATCGTAGGTTAAAGGATCGTTGGCCTCGTCGCTGATATATATGTTACTGATTACGCACTCGAACGCGTCGTAAAATGGATCGGGAAGAGCACCGCTCTTTTTCATTTTCTGGAATAATAAATCGCATTGGCAAAATAAAAAATATATTTTTTTTCCTATTACGTGTGACACCTTCGTTTTTTAATAACATACTTCTTCGCTGTGGCAGAGAGTAAGTATTAATTAAATGTAGGATTTCACGATTACTCATTTTCCAGCAAAAGGAGGGTACTCATAGTAGCAGTTTTTCCCCGATTGCTCCACTTCTTATCATTATACAAATCAAGTTCATAAAAAATACCTTACATCAACGTTTATTTATAGTGAACGTAAAAAGTATTCGTACACGGAAGATATAATATAATATAAAGATATAAAAAAAGTCTTATTTGTAGAAATAAACAGTATAACGTTTCTTTTAGTATAAACAAAAGAGCTTCTCGAAAATAATCGTATTCATGTTCAACTGTATGATTACATTTGTGGTATCAGGAATACAATTTTTTATTTTTGTTTATTGTTAAGATAATAAACTTTAATTATTACACATCCTTTTAAGTAAAATAATTTTGAAAAATAAACAATTCATTTTATTTTTTGTTAATAAATTGCCAATAATGCCAATTATAGCGGTTATTTTCTAAAAATAATCGTTTTTTCTGAAAGATATCCCTTTTGACAGAACAAAAATTTTGCAGAATAGTTGTTAGCTGATTTTATTTAGATATATTAACTGAAATATAACAGCTGTATTAATTAAATGTAAATTCTCACTTTTAGCGAAATACATCTTGCAATGACACTGTCCGTTTATAAATAAGTTATAACGATCGGATCTTTGTTTGATGCAGTTGCTTCTGCGAATCGTATCTCCCTCTCTACTAACCATACACATTTCTTCTGCCAATTTGTTGTGTCGTCACAATGTGTCCGTCGATTTCTTGGGACTATATAAACGCGTGACCATATCGTAAGACGTGATAAACTCTTTGATCAGGAGTAAGGATTGACCCAAAACGACTCTGGGAAACAACCATCTTCTCACCCGTTATCTAAAGCTCAAGATAAGTTCAGTTGCTTTTGAGAGAAAAAGGGAGACGACGTTGCCAATGGCAGTTTGAAAATTGTATTGTTCAATATAAAGTGACTATATTGTCTGACGAAGTGGACAGTTTGCTTTCGTCAATATTGGGGTCTTCTGGCGAAAATATTGATCGCTAAACATCATTTTGCGTAAGTATCCTTGGTTATATATTAATGAAATGCGCTTCAAGTATCTGTAGTGCGCATGTAAAGAGTTAAGAGATCATTGAAATTGTGCGGACAAGATACCTGGAGTCGAAGTCGTCGAATGCGATCGCGCATATTAAAAGATGATGTGTTGGTGAAATGAGACATTGCATTGTCGTTACGTATCGAATAAAATAAAATACACACGTGTGCAGCAAAACACTGGACGTAGTTTTGAAATGTTTAGTAAAGAAAGTTGAAATCTTTTTTTTTTAAAATAAAAAACATAATTCTTTGAATTAATATAAAATTCTTTCGTTTCTTTTGTATTTGTTTAATTTGCTAAAAAAAAATACATAGACAATACGTTATTCATTAATACTGTATTAACTTATAATATAAAAAAAAAATCTGTTTTTTTTCTTTACCGCAAATTATGTCAAAGATCCGAATTTGCGATCGATTGAAATAACTTATACGCATAAATGAAATAGTCAAGTCAGAATTATTGTAATTTATAAACTACTTTTTACATTTGTCCAAGAATGTTTGTGCTAGAAATCAACGCTTGCATATAATATATGTCGCTTCTGAATTAATTCTCATAATAAAGAATTAATTATATCCCCATATCCCTAATAGTACAGATCGTCAAGGGACGTTCCAAAGAACATTCAGAAAATATCCCTATGTTCTAATAACGTTCGCTAGAACGTTCCTCGAATAAAGTATGCTATTAGGGATAGTACAGTTATCCAAGGGATGTCTTTATGTCCTCTTAAATCTGGACATCCTAAGTATATATGGTACATTCTCAGGAACTCTCTCTGTTGATGCTCTCTATCAAAGGCCACGCTTCTCGTACACACGCAAGATGCTCGTTGTTTTTGGGAGAGTAATCCGCCTCGTTACAAAATTTAGAGATGACCTTTGTTTTCTCTTTATTTTCAAATAACATGGGGAAAATGCGCGATCTATAGAAATTTTTATTTCATGTTTGGAGGAAATCCGGTGATTACTGAACACTCAGATAAAATGGATAATTTAAAACCTGTATAGTTTTACTATACTAAATTAAGACTCTATCTTAAATTTATATCATCTGCAATATTATAATGCGGTATGGAGAATCGGTATTATAATATTACAAAATTTAGTAGATTACCATAGTAAAAACTTTTCTTAATTATTCATACAACTTTTCAGAATTTTTACGTAAATTTCAATTTCTTTTCAGAATTTCTATATAATCGTATAACATTTTAGAAAAATTTTTCAAATTTTTAAAATACGAATTAGAACACTTTTCACAGAAGTATAAGTTATAACAAAGTCTACAACTTGTCTGTATGTATGTGTGAATTTCGAAATATTCTAAGATTTATATAATTTCTAAAGAATATTTGTAAAACTATTAAGAGATTAAGGTACTTTCTTTTTAGAAATTTCCGTAAATTTAAATTGTCTTGACAGACTATGGATTCCGGTCTAAGAGAGATAAACCTGAAAGAGGACATAAGAGCTTTTTTGCCGTAACCGTAAAATGCCCTCGCGCACTACTGCCCTTTACAGAAATGGATGTAAACTATACAACAGTACCCATTCTTTTGCGGTACTCCTGATGGAAATAAATCGCTGAAATCGTTGAAATCTCTATTAATTTAATAAATTTTAGCGATTTCAGCGATTTATTTCCATCAGAAGCACCGTAAAAAATGGATATTGTTGTGTAGTTTACATCCACTTCTGCAGAAGACAGTAGCGCGTGGGCCATTTTGCGGTTACGAAAAAAAGGTTTAGAGCCCAGACACAAGCTTTTGCATAAAGCATAATGCATGGTGCATAAACGAATCAACTAATCAGAATCTTTCCTTTCCTCCCATTCCATGGAAAAGAAGAATTTCGATTGGTTGATTCTTTTATGCACTATGCGTTATGCGTTATGCAAAAGCTTGTGTCTGGGCTCTTAGAATTGAAAAGTCTGTTTTATCGACATCGTCAGGTCAACATTCGACTTTTTCTATAGGATATTCCTGTAAATGTTCAGATGACTCTGTAGGTCCTTTTATATTTGTTCTTCTTGAGAGTTAGGATCATGAAGTAAGAATAAGGAGATCTAACTATATGGATTGAAAGTAGTCATGAAAAATGTTCCGTATACTGCCAGGTTCGCTGAATGGAATAACTTACAACATTTCGTCGTCATATTGTGAATAACAGCTGATAAAGGACACATGATGGAAAGGTTATATAGATCGAAACATAGATTATAGTGTATATAAATATAAAGTTCGGAACAAATAAAATTAAATTAAATAAAAAGTTTTATATGTTTTAAGTGTAATACGTCAATACCTACAGTATAATCTGACGGCAGATTAACAATGAGAGCAAATCGAGAGCAGAACTTAATTCGAACAGACTCTGCTCGGTTTCTGTCACTAATCTGCTGGCATAATGTATTTAACAGGCTTTGTCATATTTCTAATAGCAATTTGCTAACAATGTTAGTAATGCATAAGGGAATCAATCAATCGAAATTCTTCTTTTCCATGGAATAAAAGGAAAGAAAAGCTTTTGATTAGTTGTAACTCTTACTAAGAGGAACTCCATTTTGTATATCGTTGCAGTTACTTTAGGTTTTATGTTTTTCGAATGAATAGAATGATTTTTAACAGAGAAAAGAATTTTAATAATTTAATAAATCTCTTTCACAAATTCTATTTTACAGAAATTCCAAATCTTTACTGAAATATAAACAAACAATTAAATAAATATATTTCTATTATTAATCAGGAAAGGCATTAAAAGAAATTTATTTATAATACAACTGAAGACCAGTGATGCACATTTGGGCCCCGGCACCACGGAAAAATCGCCCAACCACTTTTACCCCCACCAAGCAAACACCTATTGGCACCGAGTCGGCCAACTTCGCCGCTGCACGAGAGCGAGGGAGACTGCGAGAGAGAGCGTCCGCCCTTCTCGCTCCAGTAACTTGTAAACACAAGCGAGTATTAGAGCGAGAAGGATGGACACTCTCTCGCTGTCTCGCTCGCTCTCGCGCAGCAGCAAAGTCGGCTGATTCGGTGCCAGTAGGTGTCTGCTTGGTGGGGGTAAAAGTGGTTGGGCGGGTTTTCCGTGGTGCCGGGAGCCAAATGTGCATCACTTCTGAAGACTAGCTACTATAGGTCTGTTTTCTGTGGCTGAAATAGTGTACACTTTTGGAACTTAAAGTGAGATAGATATACATTTGACATTTGTTTAAAGCGAGAAAGAGAGTTCTAGAACAGTCTAGTATAGGAACAGAAAACAGATCGTATGTATATGATTTATAGTATGCAATTTAATCGATGTATTTCGGTAATCAAAATCAGGATGGAAGAAATTACATTTCTATTTGCGAATTTATGAAAATCACAAAAGGGAACGAATAACGAGAAAAAAAATATAAAATTATATAGCTGATGTAATTGATTTTTTGAAAGAAATAAGAAACGAAATAAGGAAAACAACGAAAGTTCGTAGGAATATTGCACAAATGGTTAATTATAACGTTCATATCACACGCTATTAATCGGCCAAAGTCTTATTACTTCTTGTTGACATTCCGAACACGTTGTTTTCATGTAGACATTGTAGACTCTAACAATAAGCTAAGATTTGACTTACATCGAAACAGAGTTGGCAAAGATTAATGTTTTTTTTTAAGAATAAATGATTATGTTTCTTCTCTTTTTTAAATATATTTTTAATGCTCTAAATATGTTTCAAATAATATTATAAAAAAACATGTTCAAAACATATTAAAAACATCAATTAAGGGGATGCTGGAGTGACGGTCGAAGTTAATCAAGGTCGATAGTAAAGACTTTTTTAAATTTCAAATTCGACAATAGTGACATCTTTCATTCATTTCTTATACTTATTATATATCGTTGTGTCTCGCTCAAACGCATTCATCTGTCCTTATCTAACATATTGCAACGCCATCTCTAAGAAAGAGATCAACTAAAATACTGCTCGGTTTCATAGCTAAACAGTCTAAACTATCGTACACATCGTCGATTTCTCACGCGCTAGACACACAATTTTGTTCCTTGCACTAATCTTTTTATTTAGGCGTCAAAACTTAATTCTAAAGATACGATTGTATTCGTCTATTTATTCTACATGTGCTCCTGCCCTAATTTCGAGCATATAACGTGCATATAATTTTTTCACGAAGTAAATGTTTAGTGAGCTGATAGCACATGGATACAGGAATCTGTAATTTATTATTTTTCCCAGTTTTGGACACAAAATACACCAGTAGCAGGTACATTAGCACGGATATTTCAATCGTGGAGAAGGAATTTTTATTCTGTGCAACTAATTCGAAGAACCGCGCAAGGAACATAAACGCTTGCTTTATCGGTAAAAAAGAAGACTCCAGCATCCCCTTAAGCATGTTTTAAACTGTTTTACCCAAGAGTAAAAAGAAACAGGAGGGAATGTTTGGTTCTAAGAGTGCATTCCGAAATTCACTGCCAGTACTGAAAATCTGTAACACACGTAACATATACTGTATAGTTTCAGCACTGGCAGTGAATATCGGAACGCATCCTAAATAAGCGGACGGAAATGACTATATGATATATACTAGCATAAAAAGTGGACGCTTAAGAGGGCTGCCATGACGTATATCTGTCCGCGGATTTAGCTACTCCCACTATTAATACATTCCCTCTTGTTTCTCTTTACTCTTTGAGTATACATTAGTATACATACGATAAAGTATAACCTCCAAAATATAAAATTCTCATTATTACTATACATAATACTAACCGATGAAAGGTTATCCTATAATTTCTAGCTGAAGTTGTTACACCACACGCCCAGCAATGAGAACCATGGTGCTCTTTACAATATTTATTAATAATGAACTGTTTTGTTGCTCAAGATCTTTTTCTTATTAAAACTGTCGTATAAACGTAAAAAAAAGTGGACGCTTAAGATGGCTGCCGTGACGTACATCCGTCAGCGGATTTAGCTACCCCCTCGCTATTGATACATTCCCTCCTCCCACACAACACAAAACTCCGTTCAAGTTCCCTGGGAGTTCATTTCGCTGAGCTCTCGAGGAGCTTATAAAATTCGACAAAATGAACTCTTAGGGAGTTCATAATGCTGAGCTTAAACAAAAAATTTTACGAGCCTTCCTGCGAGTTTAAAAAGAGCTCCCTGCGAACCAAAATAAAGTTTCCAGGAAATTCACCAAAGCGGACATAGGAGTTCCCAGGGAGCTCCGTGCGAGTTTATTTTAAGCTTAAATGAAGCTCACAAAAATTTTATTAGCTCCCGGGCAGGTCCCCGGGAGCTCCCTGTGATGTGTGGGTTGTTTCTCTTTACTCTTTAGTTTTACCAACCCTGCATCGAAATCAGATGTTCTATTCCAAAAAATCTTATTTCTGATTGCGATGATTACAAGATTGAATTGATTCCATATAAAATTTCTTACACAGATTTGTAATTTATTAAAAATTTTTATTTATTTATTTATTTAAAAAAATTGAAGAGAATTTTTGTAGAACTTTTAATAAGAGAATCACTTAAAAGTTCTAAATTCTCTTTAATTTCTTTAAAAATATAATGGGTTTCTGTTGAAATTATATCTTAAAAATTTGATTATATTATATAATCCCTTTATTTTAATCATACTAAATCATTAATGCTTTGTTTTTATAAAAACAGTATTGACTCGAAATTAAACAAAATCCGTTATTAAATTAAAGTCAATGATTTTGAGACATGGTGTTCTAATATCAATCGATATATAATTCTAGCGTTATGATATTGACATCCCTAATACATATCTACATATTAATATAAAAAACGATGCATGCTACGAATGGTTTGGTTTTTGCATTAACACATGCGCCAATTACGGGGGAGTAAAAAAACCTATCCGTCTGAATTAACAACAAGCTGCGTTTGAAAATACACACCGAATGCCTCCAAGTATCATTCTATTCTTGTTATTAATCGAATGTTAAACAAGGATAAATTGATATCTGAAGGCACTAGGTGTGTACCATATTTCCGAGAGCTGCCATACAACGGTAGGGTAGAAGAAATGAATTTGGGTGGTCGATGAGAATCAGCTGTTTCGTGATTTGAACAGTGCGTTTACGTTAATTTCACACGCAGAAAAAATTTGCAATTCCATATCGAAGTCATATTTATGTGTTTGCGAGGGGATTTTAGGGTGCGTGGAAAAAGACATTAAAGAGGAAAGTCGGTGTCTGCGGGTACTTATATTGATCTAGGGCAAACGTTTGGCGTGTTTGTATACGTTGCCAGTGCGCACCGACGTGTCTCCGTGAGGAGTCTCGTCGTCGACGGTTCAACTTCTGCGAGCAGGCAGGGCTGCCCACGGCCCGCTTGACGTATATTCCAGGAGGAAAAAAGATGGGCGTTGAGGTGTTCGACTGCTTAAACAATTATCTGCTAGTAGAGCGTTGCAAGAAATCGTACCTAGGTAAGCCCGCACTCCTGATTCGTTCAAGTCGGCGACGCGACGCGTCGCATCGTTCATGTGAATCCATCATTATAACGAGCAAATTCCATCACCGACAGATTCATCGATTAGTTGTCGAGAACATTGTGCCGTTAAACCAGATCGAGTAAACTGATTTGTTTTTTTAGAAAACTGCAATTACAATTCTGAGAGAGAGAGAGAAAAGGATAATTATTTGCAATCTTATTGATTAACTTGCTGTGATCTAATCTGAGCAAACCAAGGCTTAAATGAAAAATATGAAAAAGAATTTTTAATCTTGTAATTGATATTTATCAGTTATCTTTATTATTAGTAAGAAGATAAAGCAAAGTACAAATATTTATTAACGTTATCAATAAGTTTATTAAATTATTATTTACAAGTTATTTACATACAGAAGTAAATCTAATATTACTTTTATATATTTATATATATGTATACACATATTAATATACTAGAGCATTTTAAGAAAAATACAAATATAAATATAAATAAAAGACTAAAATACGCAATGCTACTTATATAATTATTTTTATACTTTTGTTTGTGCATAAGTGACCATATCGATCGGCTTAATTAAGTGAGTGCCAGAACTTTATATACATGTTATCATTCTTTCATTGGTAATAAGGCCTTTTAATCGAGTCTTTATGCGACTTACATGACAATTGCATACGTATATAAACACAAATTTTATATACAATAGTATGTTGTTTCACATGCAAATCACTCGACAGTAATTTAATAAATTGTATTAACAATTTATTTATGGATTTGTTAAGTCAATTAGGTGAACGTCATACACGAGCGGAGCAATTTTTCTCAATGCCAAATATAGAAGTGTCGTTAA
This sequence comes from Trachymyrmex cornetzi, assembly GCF_001594075.2. Lineage (NCBI taxonomy): Eukaryota > Metazoa > Arthropoda > Insecta > Hymenoptera > Formicidae > Trachymyrmex > Trachymyrmex cornetzi. The sequence goes on from NW_017299509.1 coordinate 2,890,146, forward strand.
ACGTATCCTTTTTAAAGGTGATGCTACTATTTTTACAGTTTGTTTATCAAGACTAAAAATAGGTATCGTTGTTTCTATTTTTACCAAAGAGAAATTCCAATTATACTTAATAAAAAAGTATTATATTTTAACTGACAGTATTATGCGTGCATATTACGTTTCCCGGAACACCTTTATATTTCTACAGCGAAAGTAGTGGAAAAGTACTGGGAGACCTATAGAGTAGAGAACTGCACGAAAGTGGAGAAGATCTATAGGTTTCTATATTAAAAAAAGCCCAAAATAAATTAAAATCTTAAATGTATTACTCTCTTACTTGAAAAGTGACACAAAAAAATAAGTTTCCTGGAAAAAAGAAAAAAATTATTTTTCATCATGATAGAAAATTGACTAATCAAATAATGTCGTAAGCGCAAAGATATACATATATATATATTCTTAATACTACTATATTTTTGTTATTTTTATTTTATAACTCTTAAAAAACCATTCCTTTTGAATTGTGAGGATTTTTGTGAACCTTTTTTTTAAGCTTTGACGATTTTTTAATTAAGTTAGTTAAGTTGATTCACTTGTAATGGATTGATACAGCAATGTTTATTTAACTCGTTCATGGTAATGACTCGAAAAATCACGTATTTTGACATGTGTCGTTTTCGAAGTAAAGGAATGATATATAAAAACATAGAGATCAATGAAACATTTTTCTTTGTATTCAAGAAAAATAAGCAAAGAAGGCTACATTTTGTCAAAGTGAGTCTTGGTACTCAATAATACTTTTACATAAATTTTACAATTTTCAGTTTTCTTTTTATGTCTCTAACCAAAGCTATAGATTTTGTACAGAGTTGTTATTATATGCTCGAGTTGTTATTATATATCAAAGTTGGATTGTGAATCTTATCTACGATAAAAGTGACGTACTTTTTTGGAAATTATAAAGGAAGAATTTAGCATATAAATTTATTACCATACTTTACCATTTATTCCTTTTTTCTACTTTAGATAAGATTTACAATTTAATTTGATAGAAGTAACAATAGATAGCAAATTCAAAATGTTATTACAATTTTAAATACAATGATAACAATAAAGAAGATTCCTTAATTATACATGAAAACACTAATAAGTAAAAAAATACATTTGGGCAGCGTTACAACTGCAATATCAAATATCAAGATAAGCAAAATACAAGGATCTGTTTGGATTAAATTTTTAGATAAATCATATTTGTACTTTTTAAATATTAAACGTATAGATATTTTAAAATGTAAAATATCAAACATTAAAATTTTTAATATAATATATTATAGGACCGTACATGTGATAACACAAACTATAGAAATTAAAGCCTTAAACGGTCTAGCTGGATCTTAATGCTTGTATGATTCTTATGTGAATTTATATACTACGTATGTAGTTCCACAGAAACGCGCGCCGAAAACATTTCAGTCTTGAAACGCTAAACTCTACTAAACTACCGCAGTAATATCACGAGTAAAATTGACTAGCAATTTAACAAATTTTTGATGCTTATTCGCATCTTCGAAACGATCTTAATAATGATGAATAACATATTAAAATCTGTAAATAATTAATTCTTATTGCGAAAAAATATTATCAAAAATATTTAAATTTTTACTATGTTAATAGAAATGCCCATTAAAGAGTTGAAGTATTATCGAAAGAACTTAACGGCAACGCTCTGAAAGCCGGCGTACAACGAGCCGCGGTGAAGAGATGGAGGTGGACGAGCACGTGCTCACCGAGTGATAGAATTTTTTTTTCCGAGTTAAATAAGGTAACTTGCTTTTGGTGGGGAAGTAGCGAGCCAATGAATACGTGAGCGAGCCGTCGTGTAAAGCGAGATGAATGGAAAGAGCGAAGGGAGCGAGTGAGCTGGAGAACCTTTGAGGAATCAGTGTGCGTAACGTGTGCACGTGATCAAGAGAGACAGTTTGAATGAGAGAGAGAGAGAGAGAGAGAGAGAGAGAGAGAGAGAGAGAGAGGATTTAAATGTACGAGAAAACGAATACAGAATACATATGGATAAGCGCGAGAGGAAGTAAGATGGACAAATGTGTGCGAAGTATCCAGTAACGTATCTAGGATGTCAGAGGATTATAGGCTTCTTATCTTCTGAAAACAAGAATCAACATAATAGATCTGATGATTTAAATTCAATAATTTTAGTTATCTGATTAGTCATCCGGATGAATGTGGAGGTAATCGTCGTAGTACAAAACCTTATTAAAATATTCAAATTACATCATCTAAATATCGGTTTTATTAAAGGCCCACAGAGAACACAAACTGACAGTAACATTACGTCAATGTTATAATTTCCTACTTAATGATATAATTATTATGTACATAATATGTGTGTTATATTATACTTATGTTGTTAAGTGGGAAATTACAATATTAATGTAACATTACTGTTTAGCTTGTGTTCTGCGTTAGTTATTGTTCTGCTTAGGGAATATCTCAAACAGAGCAACATTAAGTAATGTAAAAATGACGTTACAATAAATTCAATAATTCTGATCGAAAAATAAATTTTAATAGTCATTTTAGAGCTATTTTAACATCATAATGATTTTTGTTTTGTTTGAATGTATAGACATCCAAAATACCTAGATTATCGTTATTACCTGAATATCAGGACATTAGTGTGTAGCTAATATAGTATTCGTATTTAATTTATTCCGAATATCCAGACTACCGGATATTACTTGTACATGTCAAAAAAGTGAGCACGTACTCAAGTGCTTGAACAGTCATCGGGTATTATCAGTTTCAGTCGATATTCCAATTCAGGTCAAATCATGTCGACCCTGAGATAAAAGTGAGACAGAGACATATAAATAAACAAATGAATAAGATGGCAGGAAGGTTTACCGACAGGCTTGCGAGAGAGATAGGAAGAAAGGAATGGAGAGGGTATCCGTGTATTCGCGACACGAAACTCCGTCGTTGTATATTGCCATCTTCGAAGTGCGTCTTTATCGGTCGCCACGCGTTCACCTCCTCACAACTCACGTATATTTGACACAGGTGTGCTAACTTAGTGACGCGTTGCGATTGTCGTGAGTTTCGTATTTTGTCTCCGTTCAAAGCCGGCAAATTCACGAAAATCAATGAAATAGAATATAGATCTGTGCGCTACAATACGAGAGCGAATCGTGCTGACGAGTTGATTAATACGTGATCATAACAAAGATTACGTTCCGTTGTTTCATCTGACTACACATCGGAGAATGTTTCTCATCACATCGGTCGACGATAATCGTTGGGTCTACGCAATGCACGGATTAGAAAAGCCCATGGATCATGTGTCCGGTAATGATTTGTCAATGTACCTATATCTGAGTGTATCGATACACCTAGAAAAAGATATAGTGATAGGAATTGTATATATGAAATAACATTTACATGAGTTTTATATTCGTAATAATATAATTAACGTATAATTAAATAAATTATTTCATGCTTAAAATAGTTTACATTCTTAATTATATTATTATTATTACTAATAATACTAACATTTATATATATATATATATATGCTTAAAATTTTTTATATTCTTAATTATATTATTATTACATACTATTAGTTTATTTAACTATGCACATATTAATTTTACATATAAATATATAGTTGTCATCTTAATATCATAGTTGTTACCACTATATAATTTTTTCTTTGAATGTGGAGAACATTGGTATTGACGGATTGTTTCGAGACTCAAAATATTTCAATCCTTAGAACAGTAGAAGTGATATACACTGTCGTTGAGACATTTTTAACTTGAAACGTACTCAATACTGAAATATAGTTATCTGATAATTTTTGAGCTCAGAAACGAAGAAATTCAAGCTTATAATTAGTTACAATACTGCAGAATACAAATATTAACATTTTATCAATATTATAATTTCTTATTGAACCATATAAATATAATAAACGTACTCTGTTGAAAAAAATATGTCGAATTTAACATATACCGCATGTCACAAACGGTCCACTCAAGTTTTTGGGTTAATTTAACACAAGATGAATATGTTATAAGGTTACACAAATATTATGTGTAAGAGAATAAATACAAAAAAAGGTAATATCGACAGAGTTTGTAAAGAAACTGTCGAAGAATTTTTTTTTAGAAAATTGACATTTATGATATGTTAAATAACACGTATTTCATTCATTCAGAATTTATGTTTTAAAACACGTTATTTTTATATTACTTGTTCACTTACTCCTAAATTGTGTCATTTTGATACTGAGAAACGTTGAATATCAATTTCATACAAAATCTTTAAATAACATAATCACATTATGTTAAATTAACACTCAAATATATTAAAAAATTCAACACAAACTGTTAAACGTACAGAACGTGATCGAGTGGATCGTTTTCAATACAAATACACAAGTTTTATACTGTGTAACAATTACATTGTTAATTAACAAATTGTAATACAGATTGTTATACTATAATATTGCTATACTGTAGCACTTTTTATCAATTAAAAATCCATATCTCTCCTTAGGTGTTCGAGAAAATTTTAACCTATGTGTAATACATAATTACATACTAACTTCTAATAATAATTATATATATAGGAAAACCCCCTATTATGAGATAGGCGCCTAAGAGAGATAGTTGTCTCGCGTAAAGGAACACGGTAATGTCGCTGCGCTTGCTTAGCCCGGATTTACAATAGATTTTTAAGTCTTAAGCCATAAGAAATGGATGAATCATAATTGGTTATTCTTTTCACGTTCGATTGTAATTGGTCAATTTCTTATGGCTTAAGACTTAAAACACTTATTGTAGATCCGGACTTAACTACCGTGCCTTCTGATAAGATGTTGATGCTACACCGCTCCTCCTTCATTGTATGTAACAAGCGTTTTAATAACGAACCAATAAGATTTTAGTACTTTTACTTGCAAATTAAGGACTAATCTTTTATCGATAGATTTTTACTTTCTTATTCGTAAGATAAAAAAATCCTTTACGTTTTCACCGAGGTTTTCACTGTTTGTATATCAAGGTTCTTAAATGCCAGATATTTTGAAGAGATCATATTTGCCGAGACAATCGAAATACTATTATTGACTTATATCAATTTAATGAATAAAATTTATAGAAGAGAAGGTTGTCAAGAAATTGAAATAAAAGAAACACCCTACATTATTATATATTAGGTGTACAACTTTGATTCCGCCGTTTTCCTATAGATGGCTTTAGCGGTAAGTGGTGGTCGAAATAAATAGATCATAGACGTCATACAATAAACTTGGGCATCTGTCAATATAACCTTATAGAAACATTAGTCGATTTGTGTCTGCATCATAAAGTTACTCTCGATTGAAAATGTCAGTTTACGAGCCATATTCTCGTCATTTGCGGGAGGTTTTAATTTTCTGCTTCAATATGAAAAAATCTGCGGCTGAGGCTCATCGAATGCTCTCAAATACTTATGGTGAGGCCGCTATTAGTGAAAGAACGTGTCGTGAATGATTTCAACGCTTTAAGAACGGTGATTTTGACGTCGAAGACCGGCATAGCGGTGGAAGGGAGAAGGTTTTCGAAGATGCAGAATTGGAAGCATTACTTGATCAGGACTCGTGTCAAAATCAAGAAGAATTGGCACGATCATTGGGAGTGACTCAACAAGCCATTTCAAAACACCTCAAAGCCATGGGAATGATTCAGAAGCAAGGAAAGCCTCGAATTTCGGAAAAAAACGGCGGAAGCAAAGTTGTATACCTAATATATATATATATATATATAAAACGAAACATTCTTTCTGGATTATTGTTGAGTCGTTACGGAAGTGAAGGGCAATAGAGCAGAATCAATTGAAGTCTTTATTATACAAAAGAAAAGATTATATTTTACTCAGAGTTGCAGATACGTTATAGTAGTTTTAGAAAATAAAACGTGAGAGCGATAAAGAAATAAATGAGGCAACTTATAAGCGATAAATGTAAAACAAGTTGTCCAACTAATACATAGGTGATGTTATTAAGTTTTTTAAGTAGTTACTATGATCTCTAACAGTTATGTCATATAATATTGCTTCTCGAGATATTGTGTGATGAGAATGCAAAATCATAAACGAATCGTCTGACTTCAGTGAACTTGAAATACATTAGCATCCTATTGAAATAACGATAATATTTCCAAATCATGTAAATACTTTTAAAGTAAGCAGTATACAATAAATCTTACAAATTTAAAAAATATGCATAATATTTCACTAGATTCAGTTCTTTGTATATATTGTCCATATTTATAACTAGTATAACTAATTATAGACATGGACAATGAAGGAATAAAAATATTTCTTATCGCATACTTTGTCACGACAATCACTAACTGCGTTCAAATGTACGAATGCGGGTTCATTCTCTTCCTCACGGACGCGTACACATACCAAACAATTAATTCTTTGCTGTTCCTCTGTGTGACCTTCACGTGTGTTCTCCTGGTTATTTATAGACCGCGTTTTAGCGGATATTATCAACGATAACACATTTTAGCAGTATTATCAGTGATAACGAATATGAGCTAGCTGCATTTACGTATAGTCACGTGTAACGCGCGTGAACATCCGCGCGCTTTAATGTTTACCACATTAATGTGATATGGATATAGGAACTGCACACAGACGTGTGTGTACCGTTTCGTTGATAATATCGCTAAAACATGGTCTATAAATAACCAAGAGAAGAACACACGCGAAGGTCGCAGAGGACCATCAAAGAATTCGTTGTTCCATGCCTGTGTTGAAGCAAATGAATCATTCGTATGCACGACATTTGAACTCATAGATTGATTATTGTCTTAATTGTTACTCAAAACATCCGATAAGAAAAAAATATTTTATTTCTTTATTGCCCATATCTTTAATAAGTTATAGATATGAGCAATAAAAAACTAACTAAACTCAAATCTATTAAATATTGAAATATTATGCGCATTTTTTTAAATCTATCAGATTTGCGTACTGCTCTTAAAAATATTTATGTGGAAGTATCATCGTTATTTTAATAAGATATCTGTATCTTGTCATGAGTTCGTATTGAGGTTAAACCATTCATCTATGATTTTGTATTCACACCGCCTAATTTATTAAGAAGCGATATTATATGACACACCTAAAGAATGTTTTGTTTTCTATATAATATGGGATATTTCCCTTATGTCTAATTTCTTGACAACTTTCTTTTATCATTCATATTAAATCGACACAAATTGATAATAGCATTTCGATTGTCTCGGCAAAAATCTTTAAAATATTTGGTATTTAAGAACTATAGCATTCAAGTGAAAATGTAAGGAATATTTTTATCTTACAAATAAGAATATAGAAATCTATTCTAAATACCAGATACATATACGTATGGCGCGTGTAGATGAGTTAGACGAAGCCAATGTTACATGTGATTGTACCATGATGATTCGAAACGTCAAATTGAAAAATTGTGCGTGTATTTATTATTTAAAAACTAATAAATATTTAATGTTATATTAAGGACTTTCTCCCTCGTGGAAAATCTCATTTTTTTAATTATCTTTAATTTTTTCGAATAACTTAGTGTTATTTGAAAAAATTAAAGATTTTCACTCGTGCTCGGTATCTCAAACATGAGGATAAGAATCAAGATCTGATTATCGAATCATATTTAATGACAATGTGTAATGAAAATATAGTAATGTTATATTGTATAATGACAGATCTGCAATAATAATAACAATAATAATAATAATAAGGCTAATGATGATGACGATGACAATGATAATAATAATAACAATAATAATTATGTTTTTCATTTGTTTTTTTATTTGTTCTCAAAGGGATTGCAAAGTACGCCATTTATGACATATAACACATTAAAGTAAAAAAATATAACGGAGTATTTTTTATTTATTATTAATCAACGATTACTTATACACACACGCGTGTATATTCGGCATTATCAACGGGACGAGAGCCAAGCAGGGCATATGGTGACATCCTTTCGGACGAACTGCACGCGATATTAATATAACATTTTCATTCGCGAGAGAGTCGCGTCGCTCTCTTTGCGCCGCACATGCAAGTTTAACGTAGTGTGAGTCTCATGTATTGGGATGCAAGAAGAGTCCGTCTCGATGATCTTATATTAGTTAGTCATTCTGTTTTGTGCAGCCGGCGGTGTCATGGCGGGCTCCGTAGCCACTCTGGCGATCCTTTGGATGTCTCTGCAGACGATGGGACTTTTGGGTCATTCTCATTCGATCAGCACTTATAAGTTGCCTGAATCTCTGCAGAATCATCTTGCCAGTTACACTGGTAAGTATCTACCTTTCAGACAGATGAAATGGTATAAATTTTACGACATAAAACATGGAAAGTCGAGGGAGGGAAGTTGTATTAGCGATTCATCTTCCATAAATAGTTCCATAAAAATTTGGGAAAAATGTTGCGGTTATAATCATATCGTGTCAAATGGCATTTTAAGCATTACATCATACGTTACATCGTTCTGTACATTTACCCTGTAAAGTTGTATGTTTTCGAAGAAATGAATTTACTTATATTTTTACATAATTTTGTCTAATATCTATTTTTGGTTTCGAGTCGATTTAGCAATATTTGGAAACAGTTCAGGTATGTTGTCAAAATTAACTGGTGTATTTCGGAACGAAGGCCTAGGTTAAATCAGGATTTGTACTTGGAAAGTTTAATCAAAGAATATTTTTACATACTGCAGCCGTCCTTGTTTTAACCGTTGTTTAAATTAAACAGCATCATTTACTATTCCGAAATATTTCAAATAAGTGCTTTCAGGATTGCCATCCAATTATGGTTCTGAAGCCATTGTGGATACCGGTCGTTTTCAAAATCGAAGGTTTCCAAAAATCGATGGGACAATTCTGAACAACTCGATCGCGTTTGCGCAAATGTTAATCGATCGCATGAGCACCCTTGAGAACAATATCGCGAACGCCGGAGTTGAACTCAAGACACAAAGTCCGGCCGAGAAACAATTTTGGAATTCTTATCCTTCTGCGGATGCTGTCGACAGGAGCATCGATGCCATCGTGGCAACGAAGGCATCATCGTATCTCGTGCACCAAAATTGTCGAAGGTATGTTTTCGAATAGATAAAATCGAACTTAAAATTACTTTCCCGTTCAAATTATTACCTTGAACTATCTTTTAATTATCAACCATCAAAATGTGATATTTTACGTAAATTATCGTGTATATGTATATCTTATAATATATCACTTTGTGTGATAAATATATCACACATGCTTACTTTAAAAATGACACAACTGAAGAAATTAAGTTTCTCAGAAAAGAGGAAAAATGATTTTTCAACTTAACAAAAAATGATTCAAGCAAAACAATAGCAATGATGCGATAACATCAAAGATATTGATATGAATCGTGATTGATCAAAAACTAAAAAGTGATTTTTATCGAAGAATCATTTTAGATGTTATTTTGATGTCGTTTTTTTGTTTTGCTTATAGGTATTAATAACTAATTAAGTAATATCAAAGAACATATACATATACTTAATATGATTATATATCTTTTTGTCGTTTCCGTTTTATAATCTTTTAAAGATTATAAAATATGTTTTTAAATTGTGATGATTTTGGTGAGTTAGTTTTTTTAAAATCATTTTTTTTAAAGTTGAGACGTTTTTTATTATTTTTTTGAAATTAAGTTAGTTGGCTTTTATTAAGATTGTTAGGATAATGTTTACTTAGCCCATTCGCGCAATGATGTAATAACTCTAAAATTATGTTTCTTAAATTGTTACATCGCTTTTAAAGTAATAGGACTAGCCGTTTACTAATAATTCGCTATATTAATCGGTACTAGCTGTTGCTGTTACGTGATCATTGATTTTCGAATCGGCGCCCTTTGATCAAAAGCTAAAATTCAATCGATGTCTGATTGCGTTATTGATTTTATCGCAGATTTGGCTTAGATAAAAACGACTGTGCTCGCTACATATCGACGTTAGGCTTGCGTGACACTCCGCTTGGTAAATCTTGTGCGGCGGTGCATAGCATAGAATGCGACGAGAAATCCAAATACCGCAGTATTGACGGCACTTGTAATAATATTGAAAATCCGAGCTGGGGCAGCGCGATGACTGCGTACACCAGAGTGCTATTCTCTCAATACTTCGACGGTAAGTGTCACCTCCGATTGTGTCGCGCCTCCCCCTTTCTCTAGCCTACTACTCCCGGATTTATCAACTGCATTAGCTCGCGATATGACATCGCTCTCATCACTCGACTCGTCCAGGCTTGAATTACATCCCGACGGTACGTCGCTATACTAGGAAAATAATTACTGACCGCGCGTCATCATACTTTCGACCCTGTCGCGGATCGTAAACAGTCCTCGCGCGCAAATCAACCCCCTTTTCTTCCCTCCGAACTTTGCACGGGAAAAAATTTCGTGTAATAGAGCGATTTGTTGAAAACGCGCGCTTTCTTCTCGTAAAGTTTTTGTTGTTAAATTTGTATGGAATAATAATCGTACAATTATTTGCAGCCTCTGAACGTTTGGCGCTTCCCTCTTTCTCCCTCGATTTCCGATCCAACGCCCATCCTGTATCTTCGGAGAGAGATTGTTCCCTTCTATAATAGAGTCAGTTTTGAACAAAATGAATTTTTTTCTAGATAAAGTAAGTTATAAATATATGTCAGTTGTTCAAACAGTGTCAGGAAGTAATGACGACAGCATATAATAATAATGCACAATGTAAAAAATTGTAAGATTGCGACTATTATAGGGGAGAATACAATTTTCATCTTTAATTACGCGGACGAGAATTTAGTGCGTATATGTTACGATAATCGGTATTAGCTGAATGTTATTATTTCATGCGATGTTTGTCGCAATTGCATATCTATTAGATACCATGTGTGTAGAAGATGTAGCGATGGGAATGCGTCATCGGATAAATGATACCTACTTACGACGATAAAAGTTTGAACCGGTTAGTCATGCACATAGGCAAAACTTCGTTTGTAAAAATAATAAGGCGCAAAAATAACAATGGTAATGATGGACTACTACGCGTTATTGGCTTGGATAGTCGCAGTGGAACGATAATAGATACATGTGTCATACCGTATTCCTCCGAAACGCATGAGATAAAGAGAGATGCTTAGTTTGTTTGGGCCACTCGAGTCAGATAAGGATTCCAGCATTATTGTATCCTCTTTCTGCAGATTCGCAAAATTCTCGAGCTTTTTGTTACATGGAACAAAAAATTCTCTCAACATCACATTGCATTCCTCACGTTACGTCAATATGCCTTTCGTTGATGTGTCACACTAACTTCTGCGTTTTTACACGCTCTCCTCGAGATGTAGTGAATTTATAGAAGCACCTTTTTTAAGATTCATCAAGATTAAGCGTTTTGTTAACATATCTTAACTCTAGAAATACGGATCAATTCGATATCTATATACAAAGTAGCGCACGAAATGTTACAGCGATTAATTATCCAATGTTTAGGCTTGATAATCAGCTTCATGCCAGTTGTGTACCAATTTTTCTAAAAATAGAATGTTATATTTAAACCAAGTGTATTACATTTCGTACGTGATTCTGTATATCGCGTTAAAAATTAATGTTTATATTTTTAAAAAATTAGTCGGATATAAATAAGAATTGTAGCAAATTGTATGTACATAATCAATCATAATATAATCGCTTTGTATTCTAGAGTTAAATGCTAATTATTATTACAAGCCAGGGATTATCATTATTTTTCTATATCTCTCTCTTCTGTCTTTAATATATAGTATTAAAACTATAATAAAATGTCGAATTTACTTCAAATATTAAAATCGAATGTATAATCGTATAAGTATGAGATAAAAGATATACTAGTATATTTTATCAAAGATATCAAATGAAGATGGAAAGATTCGACATTTTACAAATATTATATGTAAAATAGAATATAGATGTATGTATAAATACTATTTCGGTTATATCGTGCTCTCATAAGAAATAAATGGTCCAAAATAATTGATATTTTTATTATAATATCGTGAGTAAGTTCCAATGTATCATATTATATATATAAATAGTGCAACGATATTGGAAAGTGCAATTAAAGATTGCTCTTGCTCTACATACGTGGAACTCACGATGCGATGATAATTTGACGTAGAGAGGTTTGTGGAAAATGTATATCTTATGAAAGATTATCACTTGCGCGATTTGCGTCATAGCAGATCTTTTTTTGTATTTTTTGAGTACGATATCGTTTGAAGTTTAACGATCATTACAAGTCGCCGCTTGTGTTTTGATCTGGTAGTTCGAGCAGAACGGCGCCTTGGATGTTCAGTCTTGTCAACCAGCAACCTCGACCTACTAACCCATTTATCCTACTTATTACAACATCTCCATAATACATACTCACGTATATATGTATTTGTGTTCTGTGTGTATGTATGTATGTACATCATATGTTTTGTACATGTATATGCATTCTAAAACAAATATGAATGTAGATTTAACATCATTAGTGTTAAATGCATTTTTCCGTGTCGATGTTGATATAAACACCAATATTATGTGAATTTATTGTTTATGACCGTTTAAAACTCATTAAATTCACGCTATATTTATGTTTTATATCAACACAAATACGGTGCAGGGAATGATATTCAATACTAATGAAGTTAAAGATGTTTTGTAAATATCTTCAAAATGATAACAAAATTATGAAAGAATTACTTTTTTTAGGAAGATTATTCTAAATCATGTTTAAAAATATATACGACAAATTTGGTGATAGTTACTATTTTAATAAATAGTAATATTTGTTTAATTTGTGCTCTAATAAAAATGTATTAAATATATAAAATGAATGACAGAAATCTCAAATTTTTAATATGAGTACATTATATATTCAAGATTATTTATGTAAAGGTACATTGCGATGCATAAACTAGTTGTCCAGTAAACAAAATATTTATTTGTTCTATATCTGTTTCACTAATCAGTGAATTGCAATAAAACTTTGCATAAGTTGTTTTGAATATTTAAAGTACCTATAAAAAAATTTAGAATTTTGTTATTTTCTAAATTTTAGTTTATGACAATAAAAATAATAACAAATAAAATAACCAAATTATAAAAATGTGTTACTCAATAAAAACGGAATGATTTCAACGCAACTTATATATATATATATATATATATATATATATGTATATATATATACAGATATATATGTATATACATACGTATTGTTTGTTTAAAGTATAATTATTAACATATTTGTAAAAATGACTTCAATATATCCTTAAATCAATATTCATATTTTTTAGAGTGTACTTTGTGTGTGTGTGTGTGTGTGTGTGTGTGTGTGTGTGTGTGTGTGTGTGTGGCTGTGCGCGCGCGCGCGCGCGGTATATACAACTACATGAATGCATATAATATGTATACATACGTACATACATACATATGTATAGAAACATAAACATGTTTGCACTGATCCTAGGCGCTAATGGATAAACGTTCGTCGATTGGCTTAACAAATTATATTCTGTGATTTGCATTACAGTTGTTGTGCGATAAGGCACATAGAGCATAAAATGCCTGAGTGTAGCAGTGAATAATACTGCCTACAATAGGGTGCCCCGGTCGAGAGATTCTATCCAGCAGTAGAATGTGTATGTAAACTAATTCGGATATACCTAATAATGTATCATATTTATTATGTAACACTAGTTCGAGTTGTTTTTTCTGTTCAATTTGCGACAATACGTGGCTCACGCGAAGGTACACGAATGAGAGGATTCGGCTTGGGAGTGTGCGATCCACTTGTATTTAATAATTCTAATTGCAACATTCAATATGTAACAAATGCAACGCATTGTGACGCATAATTCCAAGCAAAAATAGAAGTATTTCTAGCTTAAATTTGATGAAATGGAATGCTCTTTTCTCTCACATATTATACATACAGCACACTCGAAGAGAAAAACACAATGATAGCAACTATGAAGTTGATAACTATACAAGTTTTACATGTAGAATTGATATACACACATTGAACCAGCTATTTTATATTTAAATAGGATACAAAAACGACTGAATTTTGAATATGAATGTTCATTATAAAATTATATAATTCAATCAAAAACGTTTCGACTTTATTCCGTCTTCAGTTCATTAATTACAAACGCTGATCTAGAGATCGTGGCTGAGAGAGAGAGAGAGAGAGAGAGAGAGAGAGAGAGAGAGAGGGGCAGTCGATTTATAGATAATAGATTGTTGTTTACATGTTAGAAATTACTGTTGTACACGTTACAGATTTATATATTTTCACTTTCTTCTATAAATTACTGACAAAAAGATTTGCTATTTGATTATTGTAATATAGTAAATATAGTAAATATAGTAACAATTTCATGGACCTTTTAGGAAGCAACGGGACATTTTAAATATCTCGGACGTAACAATATTCTCGCCTCTGACCGAAGAATATGTTAGAAAGAACAAAATTATTAAGAATTTTAAATTTGAACTATTAAAAGTATTGAAGAGGATTGAAGAAAATATTAAGAAATCTTGAGAAAGTCGTGCAAAATTTTTATTATTTAATTTATTAATATAAATTAATATTAAAATATGTTGACATTGTCGGTGTGATTTGGAATGACCTCTAGATCAGTGTTTGTAATTGATAAACGGTTAAATGTATTAAGATTGCGTGAAAATGTATGACAGAATTATCATTAAGTTTTCTTTTTTTTTATAATTATATTGCGTCAGTTTGGAGTATTATTTAATACGTTAATCCGGTTAAACTCTGAAATTAAGTAAAGTCAAACCGTTTTTGATTGAATTCATTAATGAAATAATTTTATAGCAAATGCCTTTGTTTGTTCAAAATTCAGCCGATTTTTTATACTCTATTTAAATGCATATGGACGAGCAAAAAAAATTCACCAAGTTATTTTATAATTAATGTTAATGTGAGAATACTGCAAATGTGAGATTACTGCGAACTTGAGAATAATTTATTCAACTATGTAATTCTACTTATAAAATTTGTGTAGTACCGCCCTTATAGCACAAAATATTACAGCAATATTGCAACAATATTACTTTGAGATATTGCAATATTTCATAAAACATTGCTGCAATATTGTAACAATATTCCTATGTTCGCAAAAATTGAATATTGCTGTAATATTTTACAATATTTAGAAAAATATTACAGATATATTTGCAATATTATGCAACATTTCAATAATTAATCCAGTTTTATTAATTGTTAAAATATTATTGCTTAACATGACATTTCAAAATAATACACATGATATAAAGTTACGATAAAAAAACATTCGGGGGCCTAGAAAGCACATTCGAAAGAACTTGAGAATTTCTAAGAGAGTCACCAACTCGTTTTGCGTACGCCTTTTTATAGACCTGGATATTTTCTTGTTACGAGAAGCATGTCCATCTCATGGTGGAACCGCATACTTATATGTTGAATTATGATATCAACATTACATTATTTCACAATATTTTTGCAATATTTTCAATAAAATATTAAAATTTCAATATTGCAGCAATATTGTTGGAATTTTTGTAATATTGTGTAATAATATTAAAATATTGCTGTAATATTTCGTGCTGTTGTTATCACACTATATTTTTTCTCAGTGCACAAATTTCTTGTTTGTGATAAATCAATTATTAGAATTGCTTTTAGAAATTATCAACGTTTCTGCTGTAGGGAATTTTCGACACATTTAAAGCTACATTCGGTACCTCTTCCTAGCTTGGTTCATTCGTTCGAATGCCTTCCTCTATCATGTACATATGTAGATAAGTTCACAAAGACGTTTCTGCGAGCGTTTTCGATTCGAGCGGCCGTAATTTCGATGACAGGGCGTCGATTAGACCCGCAAGCCGTTATTTCGAGATTGCAGTTATACAATCGCGTCTTTGTCATGCTTTAACAGAGACGCAACAGACGGCTCGTCGTTCGATAACGCATCAGAACGTCGAAGTTAGATATATATAGTCGAAGCAATACTTGCTAGCAGCCTCGCATTGCAGCACGAGATTTAGGATCCTTCAGGGACCGATCAGGCGCCAGGAGCAAAATTGTCTCCGCTAATGTAGGATGTAGACCGTCTAGTGATAATAATTCCTATTTACGATTCTCATTTCGAATACGTTCGCAATTATACTCCTCTGATCGTTCCCTGTACTTATCGCGCGGAGAAGGCAGGTTGTAGGTACAGTTAGGATCATAAGATTAGCACAGTCGGCGGTTGCACTCGCCTATTTATAGTTAGAACAGAATATTTATGCTATAATCATTATGGTTTCCTCTCGTGCTGCACTGCCAAGCATATCATTTTGAGAGCGCGCACGCGTCTGAGCTCGCTAAAATCGGAGTAATCATAAGTGACGAGCTTATGTATAATGATCGTTCGTTCGTCTGATCGTCAATTTACGAATTGATTTACGAATCGACCTCGCGAAATCGTATCGTTTTATAATTTTGCTTGCGTGATTCAATGATTTGCAAGAGTAAAGCGTTACGTCGCGTATCAAAATAGAGCACCGATCTACTCCGATTTTACGACTTTTAATCATTTATGCGACAAAGATCTAATGTTCGGTTTGGGAAGCAGGTATTCAAGAACCGAGACGTGTCGGACACTCTAAGAAACCACTACCAAGTCCAAGGCTTGTAAGCGCCACTTTATCTACCGCGAATAATCAATCGGATGCTAGCAGAACACTGGCTGTGATGGAATGGAGCCAATTCATCGCTCATGATATGGCTCATACCCCAGTTCGTAAGATGGGTGAGTAGCTGAATGGATAAATTTAAGCGTAAACTCATAAAAAATTGTTACACCATATTTGCAGTTCTAAACTTTGCCGGAGACTGAAAGAATTATAAATAGTGTTTCTCTTCCAATCGAAAATTGGATAAATGTCAAATAAAGACACGTTGTATCGGTTGTAAAAATAATTCTTGTCGATGCAAATAAGTAATTTAAAAAATATAAAAACATTTGTACAAAAAGAGGGCCGTAAAGAGTCAGTGCAGTAACTGGAGCAAAATACAATTTTTTCTTCAAAACTAAATACAATTTAATGTGTCAAATTGGCGAATATAGTTATATACACTGTACATTTCGACACTGCACTCGCCTATTTATAATTAGAACAGAATATTTATGCTATAATCATTATGGTTGCCTCTCGTGCTGTTCTGCCAAGCGTATCATTTTGAGAGCTCGCGCGCGTCTGAGCTCGCTAAAATCAGAGTAATCATAAGTGACGAGCTTGTGTATGATAATCGTTCATTCGTCTGATCGCGCATTGGTTCAAGTCATCCTCAGCGGTGTTAGTAATTTCAAAACAATGATTGAAAAATTCCGCATGATATAGATATAAGGTGATTTATTCGTTGCTCAAATGTATTTTAACGCGCTGCTCATACAATTACATAATTGGATGGCATCGCCTCTGTGTCTATTCTGAAAAAAGTAAATTCAAATTCTATTCTTTTATTCTTTTATGAAACAGCATAAATTTAAGAGCTCTGTTAAAAATTCCAATTATGTTCAAATAAAAAGTACATGCTCACATCAGGATAGATATGGACAAATTGGTCTTTAACTGGCATAAAGTTCATCCAAGTAAATATTAAATCTGATTATATAAGCATTTCCATTTCATGGTACATAGTTAGATTCCCAGATAAAAATGTTATCTGTTTACATCTGCAATTCTAAATATGTTATGTATTGCAAGAAATTTACGACATAAAGTTTACTGTTTTTTATCAGGAAATGACATAATCCGGTTTATGTAAGTATTTCTGTGTTTAAATTAGTGACGACTTCTTATTTCTCAATATAAGATGGATCTGTAAATGCGTGAAGTAATTGCATGAAGATTCGTATACTCACAATCAGTTTAGTCCGCCCTGTCTGCACACGAACGCTTTGTCAAAACTTACTGGACACCCTGTATATATATATATATATATATATAAAATAATTATAATCTTCGTCATAAATTTGACACATTACGGATTATGGCCTCTTTTTGTACAATATTGTTTTTATCATTTCTTTAAGAATGTAGGAAGTGCTGTTGTTTTATTTTTATTATATTTTTGTATTTATATATATATATAAAAAAATTATGTCTTAATATATTGTAGTTTCAACGAGAAAACCAATCTCTTGCTGTCAGCCAGATGGAGATACTCTATCACCGCGTCACGTTCATCCAGATTGTGCCCCGATCAGCGTACCAGATCACGATCCCATTTACGGCGATCATTACGTTCGGTGCATGAATTACGTTCGGTCGTTACCAGTCTTACGATCGGAGTGCACTTTTGGACCTGTAGAACAGGTAAATAATTGTTATATATTAAATCAGATTGTTGGAATTAAACCTTTTGCTCTAAGGAAATGTATATAAGAAAATTAATTTGAAAAATTCAGAACTGCTTAGTAACAATTCAAAATTTTAGAGCATAATCACTTACTGCTTGTGGTTATAATTCATGACTTTAAAAATTATATGTGAATTCGCATATAATTTGTAGATGAATCAAGTAAGCCATTTTTTGGACGGTTCTACGATTTACGGTTCTACTATGAAAAAATCTCGCGAACTTCGCACTTTCGAAGACGGACGTCTTCGCATTGACGTGCAAAATAATCACACGTACTTGCCAAGAGGAGAAATTGAACTCACATCGCAATGCGGAGAGAATTGCTATAATTCCGGTGAATTTTATCTTATATATATATTTATACACGGAATGACGTTCTGCTGAAATATCTATAAATATTAGCTAAATACAAAAATAATTTCGTTAAATTTTCAAAATAATTGTGTAATCTGCTCAAATTGATTGGCATAGAATATAGAATGTAAAATTTTTGCAGCATTATTCATTATTTTTGAAACATGTACGTGATTATTTTGATGATTCAACAAAATTACTTTCAAACCTTTATCTAGCTAAATTTTTAGATACTTCAGCAAAATCGTTTTTTCCGTGTATAATTAAGCATTTATATATATATATATTTGTCATAAAAAGTTTTACAACATTTTAACAACTATGCGTCGACCAGGTGACGATCGTGTGAACGTTCATCCTCAGTTAGCTGTGATTCATACGGTTTGGCATCGTGAGCATAATCGTGTCGCCGACAAACTTGCCAGGTTGAATCCGGAATGGTCGGACGAGATTTTATTCCAAGAGAGCAGGCGCATTGTAATCGCTGAGATTCAGCATATCACATACAAAGAGTGGTTGCCCATTCTTCTGGGCAGAAGGTACACTCGAGCTATCGGTCTCATAGGAAATAGTTACAGTCATAACTATAATTCTGATGACGAGCCGGCGGTCAGCAATGAAGCTGCCACTGCAGCGTTACGTTTCCTGAATTCGTTGATGCAGGAAAAACTAAGGTAAGCGCTACGACACGCCGAAAATGAATTCTATTTATTCACAAATTATTTATAAAGCGCAAATATAGCGAAATATGCGTAATTTTTTGTTTTAGTATGCCGGATAATTTTCGCCAACAGAATAAAACGCTACAGCTAGCGGAGCATTTCTTTAATCCGCGCATAATCGAATCGGAGGAGGTGTTTGATGGATTGCTTCGTGGTCTTGCTACTCAAACTAGTCAGAAGATGGACATTAATCTCATTTCAGACGTAAGTATGGCATTAAATACTTTTTCTCTCGTATACTTACAATTAGAGAAAAACACATTGGTAGCAACTAACTCTACAAGTTTTATATGCAGAATTAATGTACGCGCGTATTGCAGAGTGAAACCTGAGAAACGACGTGAGGGCCTTTTTTCTGGGTACCTATCATGAAACATGTCGGAATGGATTCCGATCGGAATTATTCCGTTTTCCCTAGAAAACACAATAGAAATCTAGGGAATAATTGAATATTTCCGATCGGAATCGATTCCGACTTGTTCTATGATAGGTACCCTGTAACGATAAAATGCCATCGCGAACTACTGCTCTCTGCAGAAGTGGATGTAAATTACACAACGATATTCATTTTTTACGGTGCTTCTGATGGAAATAAATCGCTGAAATAACAAATCTAAATAAAATTAATAGAGATTTCAACAATTTCAGCGTTTATTTCCATCGGGAGCACCATAAAAAAATGGATATTGTTGTGTAGTTTACATCTATTTTTGTAGAGGACAGTAGTGCACGAGGGCATTTTGCG
This sequence comes from Trachymyrmex cornetzi, assembly GCF_001594075.2. NCBI lineage: Eukaryota > Metazoa > Arthropoda > Insecta > Hymenoptera > Formicidae > Trachymyrmex > Trachymyrmex cornetzi. The sequence goes on from NW_017299509.1 coordinate 2,910,475, forward strand.
TTGCGGGAAAAAGGCTCTCGTGACCTCTCTCAGGTTTCTCTCTGGTAATGAAATAAACAATTTCTCAGTAAAAAATTGTTTATATTTAATTATATAACTTTATACAAAAAATATACATAATTACAATTACATTATATAATTATAATTTTATATAATGCTGTTTCATTCTTATACATCAGGGGATTGTATTGAAAGCCGCTGTTTTTTGTGTTTTTTGAGCATTTAATTCAATAACAAAATGTGTGAATACCTCAATCAAAATATTTGCCCTCCGAAGATATGACTTTTTCCCACTTTTCTGGCAAAAGTTGAATTCCGCGATGGCGGATCACGTGATGCAATTTGCCACTTTCTCCCTTTGAGGCTCTCTAAGTCTTTTGAACCAATCCATTCGGCAACTCAATTTTTGACTTTGCCATAATTACGGAAGTATGTATCTTCCAGAGAGTGTTGCATCGATCGGAACAGATAGTAATCTCTTATTGGTGCCAAGTCTGGAGAATACGCTAGGTGCGGGAGAACCTTTCATTCAAGCTCCATGAGTGTTTATTTCGTGGCTATAGCAACATAGAGTCGAGTGTCATAATAGAGAAGATTTGAAACAATTGATCGTCGTCGTTTTTGCATCAAATTATCATTCAAACGTTCCAATTGTTGTCGATAATATTAAGCTGTAGTTGTTTCATTTGATTTCAACAGCTCATAATGACATCCTCCATATCTCACCAAATTATAGTATTGTTTTGTAATCATAGATATTTCGTTTTGGAGTCGATGCTGGTTAGCCAGCAGCGCATTGTCAATAAACTTACTGAATACCCTGCGTATCAAATCTACATATAAAACTTGCGTAGTTGTCAACTTTGTATTTGTACTGTCTTTTTCTTAGAGTGTATAAAAACACTTGTTTGATAACTAGGAAGAAATTTTTATGATATTGTTATTCTTGCATTACAGATGACAAGCAAATTGTATGCCAGCGATGTAAACAATTTAGGTTTGGACGCCGTTAGCTTGGACATTGCACGTGGCCGTGATCATGGTCTCTCTGGTTATAATTATTATCGTAGATACTGTGGACTTCCTGCTGCTAAGACTTTTGACGATTTCCTAGACTACATTCCTATGGAGGTAAGATTGAAACAAATCGCTCCTTTTACATTTGACATTCTTATGGTTAATATGTGATTATACCGTTCGGTTACTAGATGATGAGGAAACTTCGCACAATCTATTCTCATCCCAATGACGTCGATCTTATCGTGGGTGGTATGGCAGAAAGACCAACAGACGACGGCATGATCGGCCCGACCTTCCGTTGTCTTATTTACGAGCAATTCTCTAGATCCCGACGTACTGATAGGTTCTTTTATGACTCAGCGACGCAACCGCATCCCTTCACATCTGGTACGCCTAATATCATTTATATTTGTTTAATGTTTTAAATCGTACGTTTTGCTCTGGTAAAAATTTTACTCGGTCAAAATTTATCCTGGTAGAAATTGTGTGGTAGATCTTGTATAATTTTTCAGAAGTTTTATATTTTTACTTTTATAATATTTTAGAAAATTTCTCAGATTCTCTATACAAATTAAAATATTTTTCAGAAGTGCTAAAAAAGAGTCCACGTTTTTCTAAAATTCTTTATATTATTGTATGTGCGAATAATTTAAGATTAAAAAAATTTTTCATTTTGTAATTTCTAAAAAAATATTTATAAAATCTAAAAAAGTTTAAAAGTATATTTTCTTAAAATTTATTATTTTAAAAATCTTTGTAAATGTAAAATAAAATACGATCATTAAAAAAAAATATTATTTTATATGAGAATTTTTTTACTCATTTATTTATAGAAAAATTTTCAAGTTTGATTAATTATCTTTTTTTGTCCTAGAACAATTGGCTCAACTGCGTAACGTCACCTTAGCACGGATATTCTGCGACAACGGCAATAACGTCACGCATATGCAGATCAATGTGTTTCTCAAGCCGCAGGCAGGGTAAGTTCGAAATTCTGTGGCATAACTTAACTAATAAAATATTCAATATTTATTACACGCTTAATTCAATATCGCTTCTGTAATACTTCAGAAACGAATTGAGACGCTGCACAGACTTTGAGGCGATACCTAGCGTGGACCTTTTTGCTTGGGCGGAGAGGGCAAAAGCATATCGTTGAAGTCTCTAATTAATTGACTGGTCACACAACAGTCCGTTTCGCCCGTACTGTGAGCTGCGGGAAGAAGGCTTACGACAAACGCATAAAATTGGCGTGTAGAAGAAGCGATTGTATGAGGTTACGTAATAGTCTCATCAGAATTATCACAAGTGCTGCAGCGATGATGTCGTGCACGCTATGACGAAGTAATTACAGTAAAAGGCAGAGCAACGGCGGAAAACACGTGACTAGTCGATTAAGAAAATACCCAGCAACTGCAATGAGACCGAATGACTCAGGTGAAAAATCAACGATTGCAAGTGAATAAACAAGTAAATGACCAATTTTTGCAAAAATCAGCATTAGATTTTTCTTTGCGACTGATTTCTCTTAAAGAACTGTATTATGCGAAGCGACGGTTTGATAATATATAGTCTGATATACGTGTATAAGCGCATCCAGTTAGTCTCATGCATACGATTGAGATTGTGTGGAGATAGTGGGACATGAGAGTATTATTGGTGTACTTATGTTTCTGTAGACGATTATATTGAATCGAAGTTGAAATTAAAAAAACTTAGCGACTGAACAATTTGTGATGATTTAGAATGTAGAAGTACATGATTTTTATTTAAACGATAACCGTAATATCTTCTTAGTCCTATTAACTCGTGGTTGAACATGGTAACTTCTCTCATATGTCTGTGGTTGTGATACACGCGCTGGTTGTATACAGTCATATGAGATCTACAGTTGATTCCGAACGACGAATTGGTAGAGAAGTTTCGAGGACAAGCATACTACTTGGTTTGTCATTGCCTTCCAAGAGGAGCTATGAGCGTGTACGAAAATTGTTGGTTCTATCGAGGATTGAACTTGGGATCTTTAGTATAGAAGACCAGTGCGCTGTTTGCTACGCCATGCTCGCGCTCAGTAAAATGCAACATATTGTTTCCCTCAGGGCTTTAGCAGATTGGTTGACTTATAATCTTAAGACTATGAATCTTTTGTCTTTATAGCAACGCACAATAACTGTCTTGTGACCTAAGTCTTAAAAGTGTGTCAGGCGCGCCGCGCCGTTCGAGCTTAGAGGCTCGCCTGCTAGGCCATCCCCGCTCCTCGTGGCTCGCGCGCCGTGCGCTCGGTGGGCCGTACCTTTGGCAATAGTAGGTTGGGCGAACGCGCGTATTTGGCTATCTTTAAACGTTAATATCTCGTTAACTATTGCTGACACCGCAAAATGGTACAGGACTTTTCGACTCAGTATAGTCTGTTCTACCCACGCACGAAACATTTGTCGGTAATTTCCAGACACCCTGTGTACGAGGTGTGATACCTCATATGTATACAAGATGTTTGAAAATTAGTGATAAGTTTTTTGCACATGTGGTAGAATGAACTAAACTAAGAAGAAAATAGCTAAATTTGCCCAGCCCACCGCCAAATGCAAGCGCGCGACAAGATAGTACCCGTCCCGCGCGGCGAGGCTCGCGGGACGGGTACTATTCTGTCGCGCGCTTGCATTTGGCGGTGGGCTGGGCGAATTTGGCTATTTTCTTAAGTTAATAACTCGTTAATCATTGCGACAATTGTAAAATGGTAGAGGACTTTCCTCTCAGTTTAATCCATTCTACCACATGTGCGAAAAACTTACACTAATTTCCAAACACCCTGTATATACACCTTTAAGACATGAGTCACAAGACAATCATCGTGCGTTATTAAAAACAAAAGACTTAGGTCATAAGAACATTGTCAAGATTATAATTAGTCAGTTATTTTGCCCTTACAAAAGATTGTAAGCATCTGGTCAATAAATGTGGGATATAAAGGGGTATGTAAATCAAATACAAATATTTATACGAATAATATATAAAAAAGATTAAAAATAGGGTAGTACGCGAGACAGAAACACAAAATAATACGAAAGAAATAAAAAGCATCTTTCACTTCTGAAAATAACTCGAAAAGTGGACAGAACCTTAAGCTATAAATAGAAGGAGGCAATAAATAAAAAAATAGGAAAAAATAATAACATATTGATATTATAGATTCTAATGTTTTCATAGAATCTATGATATCAAACTTCCATTAAGTTATTGCTTCTATTTATAGCTTGGCTTTTTTTATTTTTTTGCTTCTATTTGTTTGGCAAAAATACTTTCGGTGGAATGCCGCTTCCTTCAAAGAGAAAACACGTGTCATGTTGACATTGACAACATATGTCAAGGTCAAGATCATTGGGGATGGGTCCCCTTTTGTCAATATTTATTATACTTTGGTTCTACTGGGAATTAAACCCGGGATCTCTAGCATAGTAGACCAGTGTGTTGTCAGTTTTGCCTGTCACGCTCACTCTCAAGAAGAAGAAGAATGTTTTCATGAAAATAAACAAAAATCAACTTTTACATAAAAAACTAACTTATGTTAAAAAATCAATTTTTCACCTTTTTACATAAATTTATGAATATTTCCGCGCATTATGTGGCGTTATCAAAGAATATTTTATACATTAAAAACTTACATAAAATTTGTTAGAGAGAGAGAGAGAGAGAGAGAGAAAGAGAGAGAGAGAGAGAGAGAGAGAGAGAGATAATTACTTAATTAACAATTTAAAATAAATTTAATAATTGTTACATATATATAATCAATTTATTTAGTTGCAGGCAATAATTTCGTTAATTTAATTTTTCAATTTATACATTGTATTTAAATATATATACTGGAAGATACGATCATTTTATTGTAATTTACTTGACTTATATCGAGTAACTTGTAAGCAATATTATACATAAATAAATTACTTTTTATCAATTGTACATACTATATGAATATAATTATATAAGTATATATATATATATATATATTCTGCTCATTAAATCCTAACACATTTCAATTCTAATACAATATTTTAATGGAAAGACACAGGGTTGGGTGTTAACTTTTTTTTAAACTAAGTTAAGTTAAAGTTAATAAACTTAAAAATTTAATACAAACTATAGAAATCAGCCTAAATGGCCTAGCTGGATCTTAATGCTTGTATGATTCTTATGTGAATTTATATATTACGTGTGTAGTCCCCAGAAACGTGCCGAAATCCCCAGAAATGTGCCGAAATGATTTTTCGGTCTTGAAACGCTAACTCTATTAAACTACCGCAGTAATATCACGAGTTAAATTAAACCCGGTGTGCAATTGCCGCTCTTCCTCCTCATTCCAATGTTCCTGTGTTTATTCCGAATTCCGCCTATCCATATTTAGTACCGGTGGAATTCTTCTTCGATCTTTTTCCTCCTTCCTCCGCTACTATATGCGAAATAGAATAAAGAAAACCATTCAGCACTGCTCACCCTAAATTTCATTCTCTGGCGATTTATATGTAAAATATTAATATAAATAACGTCGTCAAATAAATCGAATCCTTTATTGTGTGTAAGTTAATTTGTAATAACAAAGTTAATTTGTAATAACAATTTTAATTCGTAATGACAATTTTAGTTTGTAATAACAATTCTAGTTTGTAATAATGATTTTAGTTCGTAATGATAATTTTATTAATATGTAACCTTTCTTTTACTTTATTTCTTTATTTTTCTTGTTATTGTAACCTGTTAACGATAGATTAGTAATGATTAGTATTAATAAATGATGCTAATAATTTTACATCTCTCTCATTCACTAATTTTAAAACTCTGAGACCTCGTAGTCGTTAGCCTTGCTTTTTCAGAGATCGCACGTGGTCCAGTCCTGAGTTAAAAGGATTAGATTCCTTGACTCGAAATTTGGGCCGACAATCGCACCGCTCGTAGGAAACAGGTGATAAAGCGTGCTCGTGGGACGTTGACCCATATTCCGAAGCGAGCACAAAGGGGTGCGTTCGACTCGCGGTACTCGCCTCCATGGGGATACGTGCGAGACAAGAGTCTGACCATCCTTCCAACTACCCTCATCATTTCCGCTCTTTCCGCTCCAATAGGATCATAAAATTAAAAATTTCCAAGGATTTGGACGTAACATATATTCGCAATGGAATACAACATTTAATCTCAAAAAATTAAAGACGAAGCATCATAAAATGAGAAAATTTTATTAAAATAATAAAATTTTTATGTGTAAAAAAACTTGGCGCGTTGCTAGACCTCAAAATATAATAAGATGATCATCAAATAATACCGAATAAGAAAAATAATAGAGATTTAAGAAAGAAAATGAGGTGGACTAACAATATACAGTGTGTGAGTATGTACGAGCAAATAATTAAATATATCATCTGAATAAAGTATAGCAAAATATGTAAATAAAATAGAGTATTTTCTAAATGAAGTATATATTTGTCACTTCCGTTATTTGTAAGACTGAAACCCTGGAATCATGAAATAAAAAATAAAAAAAAACGAATTTTACTTTTAACTTTTTAATTACTTCTTTTTATTAACTTAACTTTTAATTCAATTAATTTCATTATAAATTAACTTGTATCTTAACTAAGTTAAATTTTTAAACAATAAAATATTAAATATATTATAGGACCGTATATGTGATAACACAAACTGTAGAAATCAACGCTTAATTAAAGGGTCTAGCTGGATCTTAATACTTGTATGATTCTTATGTGAATTTTTATATATTACATGTGTAGTCCCCAGAAACACCGAAATGATTTCTCGGTCTTGAAACGCTAACTCTATTAAACTACCGCAGTAATATCACGAGTTAAATTGACTAGCAATTTAACAAACAATAATTTTACATTTAAACAATATCTTTTATTTTTAGACCGTATATGTGAGAAACACAATCAATACTAGAAATTTAAAATGCCTATTACGGTCGAAGCTGGATCTTCGTTGCTGTTTAAATAATTTAATCTTGAATTACTGATATACACTATATATGTACTTACATATATACCCCATATTGTAGTCTTTTTCAAACTGCGCGCCGAATTATTTTTCCGGACTAAATAAACTCAATTAAAACTACTCTAGTAATCGCGAATTAAATTGACAAGCAATTTAATAATTTTGATGCTATCATCAAGCATCATATATTATAAAGATGTTAATATATTAAAACTGTTAATAAATTGCGAAAAATATTACCTCGGCCGGGGCTTGAACCCGGATCTCTTGTAAACCGTACGAGTGTCCTAAGCCATTTGCTTCGGTGGTCTAATGGCTTAGGACGCTCGTACGATTTACAAGAGATCCGGGTTCAAGTTCCGACCGAGGTAATATTTTTCGCAATTTATTAACAGTTTTAATATATTAACATCTTTATAATATATGATGCTTGATGGTAGCATCAAAATTATTAAATTGCTTGTCAATTTAATTCGCGATTATTAGAGTAGTTTTAATTGCATTTATTTAGTCCGGAAAAATAATTCGGCGCGCAGTTTGAAAAGGACTACAATATGGTATATATGCAAGTACGTATATAGTGTAAATTAGTAATTCAAGATTAAATTATTTAAAAAGCAACGAAGATCCAGCTTCGTCCGTAATAGGCATTTAAATTTCTAGTATTGATTGTGTTTAACAAATTTATTTACAGATTTTAATATGTTGTCATTCAACATTATTAAGATCATTTCAAAGATGCCGGAATTTTCTTTTTTGGATTTTATGCTGTTTCCAAAGCTCAAAATTATCATGAAAATTAAACATTAATTTCAAGACTTAATTTCAAGACAGAATATTCAGAAAAATATGACTAGTGATCTAAACACATTTCAACTACGGAACTAAAAAAGTGTTTGGACCCTTTATATCAAAAATGTATCAAGTGTACTGACGTCATGCAGGATTACTTTGAAAGATAAAATATAACATAATATTCGGACAGATCTGTGTTTCTTTATTGTCTTAGTTCGGGAACTTTATTGGCAGACCATGTATATCGATTTTAGTGTCAATCTTTTTAGAGTCACAAACTGATACAATTATTTGGGAAGTTATAATTTATACACATACATATGACTCGAAATAATTTCAAGTATTAATAACGGAATACAATTTTGTACAGTACTAATATACTTTTATAAACAAATGTAAAAAGTAGAATTTACCCTATACAGCACACTTTATCGTGAGGATATCCCAAATTGTCCCATATTGACGAAGTGATCCCACGGATATCCTATCAGTACATTAATATCAATTAATATTGTAAGATATTTTGTCATATTCAAATCCTTTCATCACACAACACAGTTCTTCAAGAAATATTCTAAGAATGCCCAAAGTACAGCAAAGGTTTGCAGTTGAAAAGTGTCAGAACTAGAAAAGATTAGAAGCAAAGAACGTCATAGTTACTTTGAATATAAACGATATGACGTACAAGACAAAACCATACACGGAGATACTCGTACACTCTATAGGCAATTATATATGACAGATACAACATATATATATATCTGGCAGCTAAGTACACGTAAATACATCTTGTCAGAGGAATTGTCATTTCCTTGAACATTTCGATCGATACGTTCTGCACGGAAAAAAGTTACCCCATCTCCCCGTTGATAAGTTACCTTTCACGTTCACCTTTTATCAAGCATGACACGCAAAATTGCTGTCTAGGGTTTCCATCGCACATAGTATTTTTCTCTATTACACCTGCTAAAATATTAATTCGTTCTTCAAATATCAAAGACGAGACGAGACGAGAAGTTTAGTCAATTGCGTGTTGCCAAAGGTAAAACGTTACTTTTAAAATTATGGTACTGGTGTGGAAAGATTACTACAGTATTACAAAGAGATTGTTGATATTCTGCGGTCTGTGGCCTTATCAGGAAAAACGAATAAGGCTTTTCCGAGTGAGCTCATTGACTCTGATCATTTTATCGCTGATGGTTCCACAGGTTTTTCATAATATTTTTACAATTCGTTACACTAGATATAAATCTGATGACAAAAAGGTTGAATAAAAAAAAAATTGAAGTACGCAGTGTATACGTAATGTATCTGTATCTGTTACGCTAGCCTTATAGACGATATATAACTCGACAAAATTAAGGATAGATTCTTTTTATTATTTAATGAAACGAATAAAAAATTTATATTAAAATACACACATATCCAAATGCACGGCAGATAAAATTAAAAATAGAATTTTAGCATTTTTTTTCTGTGAAACTACACCATAAATACTTTAAAGTTACTCTTTTAATAAGAATACTTCCAGGTGGCCCAATTTTTTCATTGCGATGGAAACTCGCGATGTATTAAACTGACTATACCGATGTTTATATTGATGATTTCGTTTCTGGTGAAACTATATACATTCCAATTTAACAGTAGCAAAGTATACCAATACCGAAATTTATATTAAATATTTGATCGAAAATTATTCAAATTTTTATAATCCTTTAAGATCTCGATTGTCTTTAATCATTGAATTGTCCGATATAATTCAACATTCATCGAGGATGTTTTTAGATCCAAAGTCTTACTGACCACATGTGTGACGATTGGAAGAAGTTGAATAGCGCGGAGGAATATGAAATTATGAAAAAGTATGCCACGAACGCAAGATTGATTACTGTGGTATATTTGAGTAAGGATAAATCGATCTGTATTCTTTTGATTTTAACGAATGATGAACAATTATTTCGTTTTGTTACAGTATATGTATTTATTAGCTCTTGGGGATTCGTATTAATTTCCTTTATGCCAAAATTATTGAACATCGTGTTACCCCTCAACGAATCCCGGCCTATAAATATGCCTTACTATGCTTATTACTTCGTGGACGAAGAAAAATATTATTTCTATATTTTAATTCATATGTTTGTGTTCGGGACTATGGCTATTATAGTGGAAGTCACCCATGATTGCACGTTCTTTATTTACATTGAACATGTCTGCAGTCTCTTTGCTGTGGCTGGGGAAGAAAAAC
>NW_017299509.1:2921154-2925654 GCF_001594075.2 Trachymyrmex cornetzi
GATCGGAAGAGATGGTAATCCGACGGTGCCAAGTCTGGAGAGTACGCTGGGTGCGGCAGAACTTCCCATTCAAGCTCTCGAAGTGTTTGCTTCACGCTTTTCGCGACATGCGGTCGAGCGTTATCATGCAACAAAATGACTGTCAATTGTTACGGATGATCTTTTTTGCATCAATTCGTCATTCAATCGGTATAATTGCTATTTGTAGCGATCAGCTGTAACGGTTTCATTTGGACCCAAGAGTTCATAATACAGCACACCTTTCTGGTCCCACCAAACGCACAGCATGGTCTTATGCCCGTGAGTATTCCTCTTCGGCGTTGAAGCGGATGGTTGGCCGGGGTCCACCCATGATTTTTTCCGCTTGGGATTATCAAAATAAATCCATTTTTCAACGCCAGTCACGATGCGCCACAAAAAACTCTTTTTTTCTTTGTCTGGCAAGCAAAGAAGTCGCAACAGTCAAACGATTCAAAATGGCATTTTCTGATAACTCATGTGGTAACCATTTCCCTTCTTTATGATTCTTTCCCATGGCATGCAAGCGTTTTAAGACGGCCATTGGAGTAACATTTAACTGTTCCGACAACTCTAAAGGCGTTTGGGCTGGATTCTCATCGAGCAATTCTTGCAGCTCGACATCTTAAAATTTTTTTTTTTTTCGGCTGTTCTTTGTCTCATCAAAATCACCGTTTCAGAAGCGTTGAAACCAAACTCTACATGTTGGTTCCGATGGAGTTTCATTACCATACATTTCGGATAATAAGCGATGCACTTCAGCTGCGGTTTTCTTGAGGTCGAAGTAGTGAAGAAGCACATGTCGGAAAAACATCTTATCGCGATTCATTTTCAATCGATTGGAAAATTTCTTTGGCGTCGAGAAATCTAACCTGTGAGGATTAAATCACTTTCAGCGATGTCTAAACTACAAAAGACATGTGACTTCATCGTCGAAACTCGTTAGCGTTGGAGGCAGAGCCCTGTAGTAGCGAGCGATAGGAATTAAGTTTAACACCTAATAATTCTGATAAGCTTTTTTGGTAGATTACGAAATTAAAAATACTATCATATCACAGACTTTCGAATAAAACCGGGTGAAAATGACAAAATTATTTGTGTGTTTTAATGATTTTAGTTATGCGACTTCGTGCGATATAATCAATCTTTCCATCGAAATAGAATATAAACTACAGACAATTTTAATTAATGACTTCATAAACGCGCTATATTTAAATAATTGATTATTATGTAACCGATTATAACCCTTTTTAAATTTATTTTTATTTTCAATTGTTTTATGTTTTACACTGAAGATGATATGATGAAGATCGGAACATTTGTATATTAAATGTTTATACCGATTGAATTGAAGATAGAGTAATCGTTAGCAATTAACAATTAGCATTAACTCGTAACCTTTCTCCATCACAACTTTACTTTTTAGAAAATATTGTTTTTTGGTAATTTCTGAAGTTGTATAAAAGAAAAACGAAACGTCTTAAAAATTCGTTATTATCGAAAATCACTTGCTATTTACTATAAAACAAAATTCCTGTTGTACAGTGTGTATACTAAATCGAGAGAATATATAAAATATTGTATTCATCGTGTTTAAGGTTAGGTTACTGTATGGCGAAATTAATGAAATGTTGAGGTACCTGGCGTCTATCCTTGCTCAGGTGATACATACGTTCTGCTTTAGTATACAAGGACAGAGATTGATTGACCACAGCTTGCAATTAAACGACAAAATGTAAGACTTTAATCACTTAAAATAGGTAAAATCGAAAAATTTTTTATTGACGACTGAGATTCAAAGTTGTCGTAGATACAATTCTTCTTGGTATGAAATACCTGCGGAATCACGAAAGCTGCTTCTGTTCGTGATGCGAAGGAACACGCAACCCTGTTTTTTGAGCGCTGGCAAGATTTATGTCTTCTCTCTGAAGAGCTTCTCCACAGTAAATGTTATTTACCAAATTTATGTTACTACATGTTTCTTTGAAATCTTTCTTAAAAATACTGGCATTTATTTTAAAGGTAATGCAGTCTTCGGTTTCGTATTTTACTGTACTTGCATCCTTCCAATGATCAATGATCAATATATAATTTGGATAGTATTTGTACAACCACAATAATAATATAGTAATAGAAATCGTGCAGTGGAAATAATATTTACATTATACGTATTAATTATGAAAGAATTACGAAATACACTGTTAAAATACCGTTATTAAATATGTTTTTAAACTTATTTTTTCACGGAAGTTACAAATTATAAAAAGATATAAGCAAGAATGAAAATGGAGAAATGGGTAAGAAATGTTATTTATTTTAAATACTAAAATATGTTCATTTTTTGTTCGATTTTAAAAGAAAAATATTAGGTAGGAAGATATCGGGCAGGTAACAGTTTTTTTTACATATGAACTGGATTAAATTTGCATTTAAAGTATATAATACATAATAATGTCGTTAGCGTGAATTGTAAAATAAGTAGATTCAAATTTTTAACTGATAAAATTCGATTTAATGTCAAGGGGATCCTAAAGACGTCTGTATTACTGACTAAACACGTATAATTTTTGTATAACTCTTTTTCTCTTTCACGGATTCGAAAATCCTTTTCCAGGATTAAAGTATACGCATTAATACATATTTGTGAAGTGTAGTCTATGCTGAGAATGATCAAAAATTTCGAAATCGATTTATTTTTTACCATTTCTTAGTGTAACATGGCGTTCAGCTGTTAAGTCGTGACAACATTTGCTTGATATGAAAGCTTTGCAACCCGAACGTACGAAATAATAGTTCACAAACACGTAATTTGCACGAACATACAACGTCGAGTTCTTAGAATTAGATTTAGACGCTTTATCGCGACGAATTCGTTGTACGAAATTTTACACGTATGTGTGACTGCGTGTATCATAGCCTGCGTGAGATATTGCTATGATAGTATAAAAAGACATGTCAATGTGCGACGCGCGGCACGACATCTAGTGATTTCATTAGAATTCGAGCTTTACTTTAGGATCCCCTTGATTGAAGTTTGAAACGTTCTTGAAGCGCATTTTCAAAAAGATTTCCCTCATTGCTCCTTTTGCATAGAAGTACCTCTGCATGCCAGACAGCAAATAAGAAACAACCCGATCGAATACATGCGTCGGAAGGAACCCTTATGAGCGAAAAACCACCTATGGGGGGGGGGGACAACTTAAAAATTTCTAAAAAATCCAAAAACGATTTCCCTCATGGTGGTTTTTCGCCCATAAGGGTGCCTTCCAACGCGTGTATTTGATCGGGGTGTTTTTTTATTTGTTGTCTGGCATGCAGAGATACCTCTGTCCAAAAGGAGAAATGCGGGAAATCGTTTTAAAAAAAACGCTCCAATAACGTACACGGGGCAAGGAGCAAACCTCCCCCCCCCGCCGGCGCAGTATTACAGGGCGAATGAAGCCGGAACACCACGGAAAGGGCGAAATTCCCCCGGAGCACCTGCCCACCAGAGGTGCGTGGAACCCCAATGAGTGGTTTCTCCTAGGGACCCTGAGGAGCTCCTGCCTCCCAACCTTTGGAACTTGTGGAGACCTTGCAGCCGGAAGTGGACATACGCCTGCCTCCACGCATTCGCCCTCGGAACCGCGGACACGCGGGAAGGCGAATAGCGCAAAGTAACCAATGTAAATAGCGTTACAAATATAAAATGATAAAAATATAAAAAAAAATTAATTAATATATACATATATTATTACATATTCAATAAATATATAAGCGTCAGCATTAAGCGTCCAATACCGCAATTATAGCGGAAACCCGCATAAGGGTTAAGACAATTCCCAGGTAGCAAGTTACGTCATTTTGACGTCGTTTTGAAGACAAATGACGTCTTTTTGACGTCAGCTTGCTACCAGGGTTATGAGTTAATTTTATATGCAAGAAAATGATTTCTTTTTGTTAGAGGCACTTAGCCTCAGTGGTTTCGGAAAAAACGAAACATTCAAATTAAACGCGTCACAAGTATGCTAGATGGCAACGAGCGACAAGGGCCGGAAAAACAGGGGGTCCGCGAAATTGCAAATTAGTAGAGAAAAAATCACGGGATCGAAAAACGCGACCGCTATGTCCAAATACGACGCGGAACTAATACAGTAACCAAATTTTGACGGATAACATATACCGGGTGTATCCGAAATCCCGTTAGGGAACCGTAAACGATGAGCTATCGAAAAACGCGACCGCTATCGCTGCCTATGACCTATTAGGAGCGCGATCACAGAGTTTGAGCATACCGAACATACCGGGTGTGTCCGAAATCCTGTTAGGGCATGACAAATTGTAAGATAGCGAAAAACGCATTCGCTATAGCCAATAGGGCATGGAGAGCGACATAACTACTGAGTACGAACTTAATATACAGGGTGGACCATCTGAAGTGATCCAGTCAAATATCTCGAAAACTAGTAGGGATAGAGAAAAATGTTTCGTATGAAAAGTTTA
>NW_017299509.1:2926527-2928057 GCF_001594075.2 Trachymyrmex cornetzi
TTTTCATACGAAACATTTTTCTCTATCCCTACTAGTTTTCGAGATATTTGACTGGATCACTTCAGATGGTCCACCCTGTATATACCGGGTGTCCATGAAATTTCGTTATGGCATCGAAGGGACCAAGAGTCACAAATGTAAATATTGTATATAGATAGGGGATGCAGCCGGGGAATCTTGCTAACATGTAAATAAATTTTATACTTATCTGTAACTACAGCGGGAGAATACGAGCGGTAGCATCCTTCCAATACGGCGAGTACCTGAAAATAAAAGAAAAGCATAGGTTAAAAAATTATATAACTATAAAATGCAGGGAGAGAATCGAACGGCACAACTGATTAAGATAAGCGAGCGCCGTGAGCGCTTACAGCGCGTAAAACGAACGCGCAGATGCGAGCGCGATGGAGGGGATAAGCGATCGAGATAAGAAGGCGAGCGCTGGAGCGCTCGAGGAAATTCGGCGAGTAGGCGAGTATGCCAGTACCAGAGTACCAGAGCAGTAGGCCAGTAGTAGTGGAGTAATAGAAACTCGATTAGCGCAAGCAGCGGAAGCGCGAGTTATAATTCGGCAGCAAGTAGTAGCTTATGTGCAGATTAGTGGAGTTCTTTTCGGATCGCTATCGGATCGCGTCTTCGAAGATCATCATCCGCAAGTTAACTGAGTCGACCGATGATCACACGGGAGTTATGATCGGGACCGTTTCAAACGCGCGTCGAGGGACAAGGAGCGTAATAGTGATCGGGGGTTCACCTACGCGTTAATAGTCTAGCCATAAGAGAACACGGGTGATGAACGAAAACCCGGATTGCGAGAATTGTGTGAAATGAGCGGCAAGCGTCTGTGGCGCAATCACCCAGAGCGGCGTTACGCGGACATATGTAAAAGTGAACAACTGTGAATCTATAAATAAACTATTATAAATTTCCTGCGATACAGTGCTTTATCATTTAACGAATACCTTTCCCTCTGCGACCGAGAAAAGTTGGAGTAGTCGTTTAAGTGGTGCAGGGCATCAGTGAGGCTGGCGACTTCTGGGGTTAGAAGTCAGGACTTTCTCCTTTGGAGGATGTGGGCTCTGTACATCGACTACTGTTTTTTTTTTTTTTTTTTTTGGTAGTGGAATCATGATAGTGAAGTCATGATTCGTGCCATTCGTTGGAATTTTCGAGATCCGATCTCTAGTTCAAAAATTAGCCGTTTGGGGTACGGGGCGGCGGTAGTACCAACTTCGCAACGGTAGGAGACAGAAGGTCGATGTCGAGAGACGAAATGTAGTCCTCGACGAGACAAGTTCAACCCATACCGGACCGATCGTTGAAGGTGCCCTCCTATCGGCGCCACATGGAAGTTTTTTCCCCCTCCCACCGGGAGGGCTCGTCCCGTGGAGCTGGGGACAGCCCTAACTCTTGGGGAGCAGTCTCCCTGCGTCCTCGAACGGAGCGAATAACATGGAGGGCGCCATGGGGGAGGCGATGCTGATCGGCGATTAAATGCCGCTCGGCGTCCTCCAGGCGAACCTGGGTCGC
>NW_017299510.1:0-1609 GCF_001594075.2 Trachymyrmex cornetzi
AGATTACACCTGAAAAGAAACTCACTGCGTCCAACGTCGCATTTTTAAAGTCATTGGGTTTCACGGTACGAAATGGTTGATATCTTGAATATTATCGGTGAGCCGATCTTTGACGACCGCATCGTCAAGATTGAGACTCACACGTACAATCCGTACGCCAACACTACGTTTGGACATAGAGACGAGATACGGATACCTATACAGCAGCAGGATTTGTACACGTTGCAGTGCGATAGTTTTCTTTACGTCGAAGGAAGATTGACGGTGAAGAAGAAAAACGATCAGATGTCGCCGACGCTTGGAAATAATTGCGTGGCGTTCATGTTTGATGAAATTCGGTATGAACTCAACGGTGTGGAGATTGACCGTAATAGAAACGTTGGAATTACCAGTACCATCAAGAACTATGTATCGATGACGTATGACAAAGCTTTGATTGCGCTGAACGCTGGATGGAACTCTAGATCCGACACGGAGGAAGGATACTTTAATTTTTGCATGCCGCTCAACATGCTGTTGGGCTTTTGCGAAGATTACAAACGCGTAGTTGTCAACGCTCGCCACGAATTGATTTTGATACGAGCGCGCAACGATTACAATTGCTTGGTGGGAAATCCTGCGACGGAGCCTGAAGTTGAATTATTCAAAGTGCAGTGGCGGATGCCTCACGTAGCATTAAACGAGATCAATAAATTATCAATGCTGCGAGCGTTGGAAAGCGGTCGTTATCTGAATATAAGTTTTCGCTCGTGGGATCTGTACGAGTATCCTTTATTGCAGAATACGACCAAGCATTCATGGGCTGTCAAAACGGCGACTCAGCTTGAAAAACCGCGATACGTTATCTTTGCTCTACAGACCGGCCGAAAGAATGTCATGTCACAAGATGTCAGCATGTTCGACGATTGTAATGTGAGTAATGTGAAAGTATATCTAAATTCAGATTTTTATCCGTATGGTGATTTAAATCTGGATTTTGGTAAAAAGAGATACGCTGTCCTGTTTGACATGTATGCGCGTTTTCGTAAAGGATATTATGGAATCGATAGCTTCGAGACGTTGCTCAACGTACTATCGTTTATCGAGAAAGGACCTTTTGCAGTCATTGATTCCTCGCGACAAAACGTATCCGTCAAGAGCGCCACTGTGGACCTACGCATAGAATTTGACTGCAAGGAGAATGTGCCCGCCAATACTATCGCCTATTGTCTCATCATACACGATCGTGTAATCGAATACTGTCCGTTGTCCAACGTAGTGCGCAAAATCATGTAAATTGCAACGTCAGCAAGTATCCCGAATATAAAAGAATGGAAAACCAGGGTGAGGTGCAGTCTCGAAAAATTGCTCGTCATGGTCATACCAACGTTTGTGGATCTACAAGGATTCATCGTTAACAAGAAATTTATCGTGAAGGAAGTAGCGGTGCTGAGAGGGGGAACCATTCTCACACACTATATTTTTTCACATCCTATGCCATGGCATTTTCTGACGAGATTCGACAAATCTTGCGCTTCCTGGTTGAGTACTTATCACCATGGATTTCGGTGGGATGACGGGATGGTCCCTTACAGCATGGTGAGACGTTTAATTACGGAAGCTGTGTTAG
>NW_017299510.1:1803-2065 GCF_001594075.2 Trachymyrmex cornetzi
ATAAAATCTATATTATCTTACATTAATATGTTTATTTCTATTACCCTTATACCTGTAGACATTTAAATAAATATAACAGATAGATGTTGAAATGAACTGATAGCGGTTCGATATCACTCTGGTAGCTGCTTATAGTAGACCGATAGCTGTTTGAAAGCTGTTTATAGCTGTTTACAGCGTACCGATGGCTGTTTATTGTTGCTTTGTTAGCAGTTCGATATCGATTCGATATCGGTTCGATAGCAGTTCGACAGTCGTTCGA
>NW_017299510.1:2208-3282 GCF_001594075.2 Trachymyrmex cornetzi
TTTCGAGCGCGAGATATACCTTTGGCCGAGGCATTGTACTTTCGTCGCTGATATAAAACGTTGGTGATGTAAGTATGACAGATAAATGCTGAAGTTTCTTCATGGAATCTTTTGCACGCGTAATATAGTTTTTCAGCGCGTGATATACTTTTGCTTGAATTAATAGCCGTTTGATAGCGGTTTACAATGTGGAAGACACGCAAAGAATTGCGCTCTGCAAATGTATTTAAGATATTTAACTGGTGGTCACGACACCAGAAAGAATTGTAAGATTTTTTAAATAAAATGTATGTTATCTTACATTAATATGTTTGTTTCTATTACCCTTATACCTGTAGACAGGTTTAAATAAATATAGCAGATAGATGTTCCATAGATGTTGAAATGAACTGGTAGCGGTTCGGTATCAGTTCGATAGTTGTTTACAGTTAACCAATAGCTGTTTGAATGCTGTTAAATATCAGTCTGACAGCTGTTTATAGCGTATTAATAGCTGTTTATAGCTCTTAAATATCAATCCGATAGCTGTTTACAGCGTACCGATGGCTGTTTATAGTGGTTTGATAGCAGTTCGCTATCGATTCGATATCGGTTCGATATATCACATTATGCGCGCTATTTTTATTAATGATATCATACATCTCATGCTCTTGAAAAAATCTTAAATTACGCTAACAAAATAGCTGTAGTATTTTGATGAAATTGCAAATGTTGCATTTTTTTTGCAGGTGTTGTATCAAATTACATTGATGATGTCACCGCAAAACATGTTGTAACATGTTGAATATCCTTGAAAAAATTCCTTATATTACATTGACAAAGCAGTTATATATTTGCAAAAGTTGCATTTTTTCGCTGTATTAGATTACATTGATGTCATCATCGGATACGTTTAAAATCTTTTATTGTAAGGGGTGCACTTTTGCACGTGTTAAAAATGATGTCATCGCGAAACATATTGCAACATGTTGAATTCCCTTGAAAGAATTCTTGCATTACGCTGACAAAGTTGCATTGGAACTTGCAAATTTGCAGACGCTGCAATTTGCAATATTAGATTACATTGATGTCATC
>NW_017299510.1:3703-4176 GCF_001594075.2 Trachymyrmex cornetzi
CAAAACTGTATAAATAACAAGTGTGATGCGATAAGCATCTTGCGTAAAATTTACGATAAAAATTCATATATTGAATGTGAATTGATAGTGTACGCTGTAAATAATATTGTATATAATGCCTTATATGAAGAATAAATGCATATGTAAATTGTATATCCCAAAGTTTGCAATTAATTGCTCCTTCCTTCCATTCCTTATATAATCAATTTAAATGTATACCACTTAAGAATCCATAATGTAGGTACTTATTCTTTGGATATTGTCGTAAACACTATGTTAGAAAAGAAGAAAAAAGTTAATAAAATAAATAAAAATAAATAAATATATCTCAGTGTTCAAATTATATCTCGTTTAACTATTCCTTCCTTCCATTCCTTATCTCTACGGTATCACGTTACGCGCGAGTGCGCCATCGCGCTCGACGGTATCATCACGTGTGAGAGCATCAATCACCGCGCTCTTATTAAAATAAA
>NW_017299510.1:8048-8388 GCF_001594075.2 Trachymyrmex cornetzi
GACCCGCGGTACCCGCCCTGTGAGTACAGGGCAGGCCGCGGTCCGCGCACACGGGGCATCGCGGCTTGTCCTAGCAGGACTGCCGCGAATGCCCATATTTCCCGCAGTTAAAGCAGCAGCGGCTCCTATCCAAAACAGAAGGACACCGCTGCTGCACGTGGCTCAAGGCCAAACACCTATAACAGCGAAGGGGAGCCCCCTTGAGGAGCTCCACCTTCGCCTTCGCCCAACCTAGGCGCAAGTGCCCAACCTTCGAGAGCGCGAGGCCCGCGTCGGCCGGACACTGCACCCAGATCGACCCCAGGCCGCGTCTGGAGAACCTGGTCACCCCCACGCGAAC
>NW_017299510.1:10302-10579 GCF_001594075.2 Trachymyrmex cornetzi
CCCCCCGCACCCGCGTCTCTATCGAGGCGTCCGACCCAACAGAGGGAGACCGAAATGGGCCAGCACCGTCCAGCCTCGGTCTCCCTCTCCCGCGCCTCGGTTCCCTCTTCCGTTTGCCGGACGCTGAAGCCGGAGCGCCAGTAGGGGACCGATTCATTGAGGAGGAGGTCCCAGGAACCCCCTCCGAATCTGTCTCATCCGAGAGGGTGACAACGATGTCACCCTCCCCCGACGACGCCCCGCCCTCCTCCATGGCCGCGTCCTCTCCCCCCGCGTC
>NW_017299510.1:11250-11506 GCF_001594075.2 Trachymyrmex cornetzi
GGGGAGGTCTTCGCAGATGCACACTCTAAGCCCAGGGCGCCTGCGGTGCACGCCCTGGAGAGGTTCTTCCAGTCGTCGGATGACGACGAGGGGGGGCCCTGGAATCCAGCTCCACCCCGCCGACCGCTAAGGGATCCGAAGCCCCCTGCGGCCGTAAACTGCTCATTAATCGAAGTCATTGTTCTAGCCGTCCCATGGTGGGGTTATTTTACAAGCTACCCCAAGCCGGGTTCTCAGTTTTCCTTCTGAGTCGCTG
>NW_017299510.1:12032-12893 GCF_001594075.2 Trachymyrmex cornetzi
CGAGTCATTTCAATCTCTTCGTTCAAACACCGCTTGTAATCGTCGAACGTTATCGTTCGCGCTACGACGTTACTCTTTACACCTATTTCACCTTTTTAATGTCCTTCTTACCGTCCACCCGCACCGCGTACATTTTCGCTCTGAGTCCAACGAATTCGGTCATTATCATACCGTTGTTCTCGTCCTTCATCAGACCAGGTACTTTTTTATTCGCGAGTGGCATACCGTACGCGTTGTCCACCGGATAATTGCTCGTGTAGAATCTTGCGATATCGCGTTTCATAGTCTCGTACGCATCGTCGCATTCTATACGATAAATGAGACTGTCCGTGTCGGTGTACATTATCTTACATTTGTCGCGATACATCGGTGACATGTACTCGTGGTGAAATTCGTACAAGCAGACCTTTGATATGTCGAGTATGCACATACCCACGTAAATCGGCTTGTTGAATTTCACCTCGAGTTTGCGCAGTTCGACGGCGATTAGATTCTCCGCGAAGACGCTCCGGCTGTGGAAATTCGGTTTCGCGATCATTGCCTCTGCGCCCTACCGTCCATCCCATTTCGTTACTAATTTTACGTCTACGTGATTGCGCACATTCTCCATGGTCTTGCCGAATACCGCGTTGTTCATTAGTTTATATAAATTTTTTTCAAACTCATTCTTTGCTACAGTTCAAAATTTTGTATTCAGTTCGATCGCGGAGCCATGGAGATTGAGCGAATTGTAGCACCCGGTGAATCTTTGTTACGCGGAGCTCGTGACGAGTTCATTGCTGCAGGTTACGATAGTGGATGACGTAACGCTGCTTATCGTACAACGTCGCTAAAAGTTTATCCTCGCGCTTGCCGGGCGGC
>NW_017299510.1:13927-15228 GCF_001594075.2 Trachymyrmex cornetzi
TACCGGTTAGGTGGCAATGATCGCGGACCCGCGTATCGTCCGGCGCGAACGGCTTATCGCAAATGTGGCAACGCGTCGCGGTGCGGTACGCCTCCCATTGCTATTTAGACAGTGCTTCCATGGGAACGTTAGTGGACAGGATAGTTTTTATTTTATGCGCCAAATTTTTTAATTCTTCCGCGAACCACGCTACGCAATCTTCGTCGCGACGAAACTGATACGACGACAACGAATTGTCGTACAAGCATCGCACGTAGTATCAATGCTGAATACTTCGTGCCGCTGATACTATGACGACGCGTCTTTTTTCTCGGACTTCGTCTTCCGCAGGACGCACTCCAGGTCGGCGTACACGACGAATGGTGCACGCTCCATGTTGTTGTAGTTACCGAATTCGAGCCATCTGTCATCCTCGCTATATTTCTTGTCCTTTTTCCCAGTAAGTTGCATGCTCACTAGGCGCGACAGATCCTTTATCTACGCAAAGTGGCCTACACCATCGTTGCGTAGATCTTGCAGGTACAGGAGATTGATATGCTTCTCCTTCTTGTCCCCTGTGAGTCGTAGAGGAAGGATCTGCTTATTCTCGATGTCGTATACGTTAATCGACACCGCGTTCAAACGTTCGAATTTCAGAACGTCTTTCAAAGTCACTGGAAATTCGATACCCGCAAAATTTAGCACAGTAGTGTAATGTGGGTATGATGACTCTCGCTCTGTATGTCTTTCTGCGGGGTACAGAGCGGCGACCACCGCCCACGCGAAGCACGCATTGTCCATGGATTTCACACTGATCACCGCTCGTTTCATCACAATTTCTCACGGCACCTCGAAGTGACATCCCGCGTGCATGGGATTCAGTTTGTTTACATTCACTACCAAATTGAGGATTCGCGACAATGCCCACCCACTGTCACATTCCTGAAACTCTTCCAGCGACGCTAATGTGGGCTCGATGACGCGCGTCACGTACCACTCGCGCATATCGGTGCACCGATAAATCTCACTGTTCTTAGTAATTATACTCTTATTAGCGCGTTTGTCTTTTGTCGCGACCTCGCCGTTGAACGCTGTGTTCACCTTTACTCTACCGTGTCTTTCCACAGCGTCCCGCACTCGCTCTTTCACTATATCACCAGCGTCTTCGAGAAATCGGCGAGGTTCAATATGATTATATGTAGATTATCACCGCACCTGTCGCTATACGACTCTCGAACGCGGCTTCGATCTCTCACCATACGAGAGACCGCTCGTTGCCACTCGCGTACCCGCTACCCGCGTACTCGCCACCAACGTGCACG
>NW_017299510.1:15350-15945 GCF_001594075.2 Trachymyrmex cornetzi
CGTTGCAGCCACGCGAAACACTCCGCCAGAGTAGCGATCCGATCGCACTGCTCCAACAGTTTGCGTTCCACTCGCTCGTGATTTTCCATGTCTTTTTTAATCTGTATTTACACCATCCATGTCTTCAACATCAATGTCCTCAACGTTCGCACGATGGTCAGCCATACTTTCCACATTACGTTTACCATGATCGGTTTGGTAATCTTACTGGGCACCAACTGAGGTGTTGCGCGCTGATGGCCCGTTATATATTCCATTTGAAACTTCTTTGTCCCTTTGTCTACCCTCCATTGGGCCGCAGCATCGATGATGTGTCACCTATCATTTCTTAGAAAAAAATTGCTATCGGCACCTATCATTTCTTAGAAAATATCGCTACCGGCGCTTCTCTTAACGCGCCGTCTCTTTGTCGACGTTATAGTACCGCGACGCATTTCGGGGTGGAAGTGGGCGCGGGGTAAACGGCTACGGCCCGCGACGCATTTCGGGGTGGTGGGCGCGGGGTCCGCGGCTACGGCCCGCGACGCATTTCGGGGGGGTGGGCGTAGGGGCCGCGGGTACGGCCCGGGGCGCCCTTTTGGGGGGGGGGGGGGGG
>NW_017299510.1:16195-20482 GCF_001594075.2 Trachymyrmex cornetzi
CCATCCTCTCACCCTGTGACGTCACCCCTTCCCTCCGTTGTGACGTCATCCTTCTCACCCTGTGACATCACCCCTCCCACCCCTGCGGCGGCACTATTTATGACGTCATCCCCTCCCCTCTCTGCCGTGACGTCATCCCCCTCGCCCTGTGACGTCACCCCTCCCACCCCTGTGACGTCACCATTTATGACGCCATCCACCTCCCTCCCCCTGTGACGTCACCCCCCATCACCATGTGACATCACCATTTATGACGTCATCCCCTCCCCTCCGCCTGTGACGTCACCCCCTCGCCGCGGGTACTCCCCATGCCCCTCACCTCCCCTTGCCACCACTTGGGTTAGAACCGGCCTGTATACCCTACTTTGTAGCATCTGGGTTTAAATTTTTCATTTGATACATTAATTTTTTTCGAAGAGTAATAATTTTTAATAGAAAATTAAAGTTGCCATAATTACTTGGGTTGGAATAGGAAGACCATCAATAAAAATATTCTTGAAAAAAAATTAAAACTACTATTAATTGGATTGGATAATTAGGTTTCATTCGAGAAACAATATGCTTACCGCCATTTTTTATCTTTTTTAAAAAGATAAGTTTATACTGATACAATTTAACTTTATTAGTTAAAATTGTAGCAACTGGGTTTTATTTTTTCATTTGATACATTAATTTTTTTTTGAGAGTAATAATTTTTGACAGAGAATTAAAGTTGCCATTACTTGGGTTGCAGTTTAATAAACGTTAAATAAACGTTTAAAAAATGTTTTTTTCAAACCATTACTTTAAATAAAAATAAAATCAAAATAAACATCAAATAAACGTTAAATAAACGTTTAAATCATGTTTTTTCAATCATTTACTTCAAATGAAAAATTATAATGTAAAATAATGTTTAATGAACGTCAAATAAAAGTTAAATTAATAAATTTTGAAAACGAATCGTGAAAAAAGGTAAAATTAATGAAATACAGTATACGTTACGTGCGCTATAGATTTTCAGCACTGGTAGTGAATATCGCAACGCATCCATATTATTTACATAAAAGCGAAAGAAAGAAATAGAATTACAATAGATTATATACGAGGGTCGTCTGAAAAGTTTTGAGCATAACATAGAAACAAGTAATTTTTCGGTCAAATTCAATTTTATTTTTCCACAGAGTCTCCTTTTAAGTCCATACATTTTTTCCAGCGATGCTTCCACCCCTTTAATCCATTCAAATAATACTGAGCGTCTTGCTTTGTAAAATAGGCGTCTACGGATGCGATGACCTCCTCGTTCGATGAAAATTTCTATCCTCCGAGCCAAACTTTAAGCCTAGGAAACAAAAAAGTCGCTGTGGGCCAGATCTGGTGAATACGGTGGATGATCAATTAATTCGAACCGCAATTCGTGAATTTTTGCCATAGCGACCGCCGAAGTGTGAGACGGTGCGTTATCTTGATGGAACAGCACTTTCTTCTTTTTCAAATGCGGTCGTTTTTTCTCAATTTCTGCCTTCAGCTTGTCAAGCAATGATGCGTAGTACGTTCTTGTTATTGTCTTACCTTCTTCAAGATAGTCGATCAACACAATTCCATGACTGTCCCAAAAAACAGTCGCCATCATCTTTCTCGCCGATAAAATCGTCTTCGATTTCTTCGGAGCAGGTTCACCCTTCGCAGTCCACTGTTTTGATTGTTCTATCGTTTCAGGAGTGAAGTGGTGGACCCAAGTTTCATCAACCGTTATTAATCGACGCAAAAAATTCGACTCGTTTCGCTTAACCCGCTTCAACAGGGCCTTAGAAATGTTCATTCGACTGCGTTTTTAATCCAGAATGAGCAAGCGCGGCACCCAACGCGCGGTTAACTTACGCATGCCTAATTCTTCAGTCAATATGTGACAAACACGTGCTTTTGATATGCCATCAGCCTCTGCTATCTCCCTAATCTTAATTCGACGGTTGTCCATTATCATTTGATGAATTTCTTCGATGTTATCGGTGGTGGTCGTAATTGTTGGCCGTCCCGAACGCTCATCATCAGCTAAGTTGGTACGACCACGTTTAAATTCAGCTACCCATCTTTTCACGGTGGCAAATGATGGGGCAGAGTCCCCGTAAACAGCGTCCAACTCGGCTTTAATTTGCGTAGACGTATTGCTTTTCAAATGCAAGAATTTAATTATAGCACGATATTCAATTTTTTCCATTTTTACAAAATGACGACACAAATGATTGTCAAACAAGAACTGAACGTCCAAAGTAGCCACAATTGTCACAGATATCTTTCGTAATTATCACAATTATAATACCAGAATGGCTTTGACGAGTAACGCCATCTTCATGATGAGGCTCAAAACTTTTCAGACGACCCTCGTATATTATATGTATAATATACTGTAATTTTATTTATTAATAGTATACACGCGCGCGCGTGTCTGTGTGTGTGCGCATTTGCGCGCGAGCGCGTATGGATGTACTTGCATACTCATATACAAAGTGTTTCATTTAAAACTTTGCAAGCAAATTTTTCGAAAATATTTAATTTTAGCAAAGCACATTCCAAAAGTTCTATGGTATAGAGAGGAATGTACAACGGTGATACGTCCCTCTAGGTATCATACAACATTTATTTCGAATATTTTTTGGTAAAATTGCATTTAATCAAAACAGTGTTTGTTAAAGTTAAAGTAAATCACTTTGTATAATTACAATAGATTTCCACGTCACACATGAGATACTATTGTTAACACGTTTTTTTTTTATGGTTTCCCCTATAGGCCTATTCCTATTACACCCTGCCGTGTTCAACTTGCTACATGCCGATGTCACTATATGTGGATAATAAAAAGTCAAAAGATATTCCGATAAAGAAATAAATATGAAATAGAGTTTCATATAATATCGCTTACTGTCCGGATATGTCCTCAGTGAAGATAATTTTAAAGAAGATGCCTTAGATCGGCGCCAAATTGCAATAAAAGGCCAGCTACAGCAAGGTGACCATTTTTGCACGCGATGTGAATGCCGTGTAAGATTCCTGGTTCTCCTCTTCTAGCATCTGATTGTGAGCGTGAAGATGCCCCACAGATTCCAATAAATACCGAACAAGATTTATTAAGTATCTTTCCGCTGCAGCCTCCTTCAGAGGTTTGCACCAAGCTCAATATCGGCTCCAGCCTTGAATAAAGGTCGTCTTACCCTAAATAACCATTTTCATAAACTAGGACAAGCGCCGTTTCCTCAGTTTCTTTATTTTGAGCGTTGATGTTTGCACCTCCACTCAAAAGTAACTCACGACCACTTCTTTATTATCCTCGAGCCCAGCTTGCATCAATGGCGTATAACCGTCGTCATTAACTTCCCCGATGTTTGTTCCGCGTTCGATCAAAAGCTGAGCCAAGTCCACAAGATTTTTGCTAGCAGCGAATGTTAATGGCGTCTCGGAACTATTAGTCCCCAGATAACAATTCGTGCAAGCTCATATTGCCCTCACCCGTGCGTATCACATTGTGTCCACGCAATGAATGCACTTTACCCGCACAATGTGATGAGGGCACGCGTGCGAGCGCAATGAATCGCATTATGCAATCACGCCGTGCGTATCACGCCGTGCGTCCACCGTGCTATTATCATGCTGCCCGCACGACGTAAAAGGAGCATGCATAAATTTGTAAATCTCAAATATGAATAATATATCTTTTTTTTCTCGAATATTAAACTATAGTGTCAGCACGCGTGAGAGCGATATAAGTCTTAAATGAGAATGCATCTGCGTGCGTTATGAAGGTCACACGCGTGAGAGTATTCGCACGTGTGCGCCCACCAAGCGATCATTGTGCGGGCATTTTGTGCGGGCACGCGTGCGACTAATATGATCGAGTTTTATATGATGACGCATATATGATATGCGTGCGCGCATCATGATATCACTGTGGGGGCATTTTATTATTTGGTAGATTATCCGACTCTTACTCTTTGTTGTCTTATAGTAATGTAAATTGTTTATATTTTATTATATCTGTTAAATAATAATATTTTTATTATATCTATGTAATTTCGTGCGCTGGTTTAGCTGATTATAATTGAAGTAGACAATAAATAACACCCTTCTTGAAGCTTCCACGGGTGCTTTCTGTATAAAGGTTATTACCCGCGTTTCGCGGGTTTCCTCCGTGTCCAGATCCATTCTTGAGATGCCAACGTTTCGTGAACCTTGCAGTATCAGGTTGCCCCTCGCCCTGATGAAGTGGACTGCAAGGTTCACGAAACATTGGCATCTCAAGAATGGATCTGGACA
>NW_017299510.1:29445-34813 GCF_001594075.2 Trachymyrmex cornetzi
GGCTAGAAATCTCAAAAGATTTAGAAAAAGATTTAAGATTACAAAAACCGCCTATCCAATGCGAAAATCGTTTTAAAACTATTATTAGAAGAAAACGTATTTGTGAAAAAAATAATTCAACATCCGGTTCAAAGCGAATTAAAGTAAATTTTGAAAATGAAATTAAGAAAATTGCTGCTAAAGATGATAGTGTAGAACCAGAGGTATTACAAAGTTCAAGTAATATTATACTTAATGTTAAAAATTCTAATTTGTCAAAAGAATCTAATTCAAAAAAAGAGAAAAGAACTAAACGTGGTATACTTGAAACTTTAGTTGAGATTCATAAAGAACAAGAAATTAAGAAACAAGAACATGAAGAAAAAATTAGATTGTTGAAAATTTTTCTTGAAAAAGAGAATATTAATAAGGATTACTAATACGTGTGTCGTAATATTATAAAAAAAAACTTTTCTTTCACATTGATTTTCTGTGTTAATTCTAAATATATAGCGGTACAATATATATATAAAAAAAATATGTTTATTTTTCAAAGAAGATATGTGATAAGACTAAGTCATTTTATTTTTAGTTAACATGATATACAAATATTGTAATCCTTTAATCTTGATATAAAGTTAAATTTGTTTATGTTTTGTATAAAAAAAGTAGAGGATTACAATACATGTATTTAATGTATGTCGCATGCGTGAGTGATATTGTAATACGCGCCATATAATTATATACCTCAATATTTTTATCAAATATTCTTTGAGATATATTTTAATATTTGTATGGTATAATGTTGTGATAACGATACTTTTCTTTACTTGTTTTCTAAGAATATACTGTGCAATGAAAGTGTATGGTGTGTGTGTAGCTAATAGCTATATATAGATGTTAAACAATTACAACGTTTATATTATTTTCATATTCATATGTTCAGTATTATTACATAATATATTTTAAGTTTCACACAAATATTATATTTTATTGATATTTGATAGTATTACGAAAATAAATAAAATTACACTATGTTAAATATTTATACAGTTAATGGAATCATAAGTATAATGCAATCATATTGTTGTGATCTCTTAACGCAATATTTATGTTATAAAGCTGTATTCACAAATACATGTAAAATTAAAAACTTTTTTATATGTATAAATTAACTTAATGTTTCACATAAAAAGTTTCTTTTTTGTTCACCAGCAGCTCTATCATTATCTTCATAATTTTCTTCTAAATTGATTTCATTGTTCTGAAATTGTTCATTTACTTCCTCTAATAAATCATCTAACTCATCTTCATGAAGAATACATAAATTGTGTAATGCACAACAAGCGATAATAAATTTACTGCAACGTTGAACGGTATGAAATTCTAACTTGATTAATTGTCTGAATCGTGCTTTTAACAAACCAAAGGCATTTTCGATTTTTACACGACAAACAGAAAATTTATAATTGAAATTTCGTTGCTCTTGTGTCAAATTTCCATAGTCTCGATAAGGAGTAATAAGGTATTTTTTTAAAGGATAGGCAGCGTCGCCTAATATATGCCATTCATTCCCACATATATCTGGCAACTTATTGCTTATAAAAGATAATTTGAAAATACGTGCATCATGAATTTTACTAGGTGGCCCTGTGAAAACGTCAAGAAACCTTCTCTTCGCATCACACATTGCTTGCTGTGTCAAAGAAGTCATATCGTGTCGATTTACATATGTTGATCTGATTTTATGAGCAGGTGTTCGTATCGAGATGTAAGTACCATCTATACACCCAAGAATGCCAGGAAAACCATTGATCTGTAAAATTATACACTTTTATATTACTTTTAATTATTTTATTATTACTTTAGATAAAAAGTAGTTAAGAAAGCGTTATTAATTCTTTACAATTCTATTTAAATATTTTTTAATTAAACATTGTATTTGTACTAGCTATGTGATAAATGATTATAAAATAGGAAAATATCTTTTTGAAACATATTTTTTAACAAGAAATATTAGTGATGTTTTTAAAATATAAAAAGATTTAAATAAATTAAGAAGTTAAAGGCTCTGACGAAATAAATTAATAGTTACTATTGAATATTGATGTGAATTTAATTTATTAATAAAAATTATAATGAGATTACATATGTTTTGATGCCTAGTTCGGATCACCTCCAGTGTAGATAATAATTTCAGCATTCATATAATGCATAGTCAAAACTGTTACTTTTATATAATTCATTTCAAAGAATTTTTATATTACATGCTTAATTTGTACTTACTTTCAACGAAATGTTAACGTTGACAATAAAATTATTACGGACAATTTTGACTATGCGTTATACATGAATAATTGCTAAAATAATTATACACATTGAAGAAAATCCGAACTAGAGAGCCAAACATACGTAATATCATTATAACGTAATTTTTGTTAATGAATTAAATACAATATCCAATGTCGGCTTTTAACGGCATTATCTATCAACTATTGACTAAAAAAAAAAATTTTCTTGCTTAAAATATATTTAATATATAATTCATAGGAATGTTTGTCTTTTATTTACATTTTCAAATTGTTTTGAAATCTCTGTCTTTTCTTCCATTGTTTCTGGAAATTTTATAATAAACCCCGCTAAGTTACATAAAAAATCCATAATATTGTCACAAATAAGGTGAAATGTGGATTCTGCCATATTAAACCTGCTTGCTACATCTCTAATAACACTTTTGTTACCTGCAAACCTTTAATGAAAATATTTAAATAAATGTGTATAATATATCTATAATGTACTACTTTATTAATACACTTTTTTATATCATAGAAATAAATATACTTAAACATGTGTGTGTGTGTGTGTGTGTGTGTGTACAGGGTGTCCCAGTAATTCTGTTACAAGTCAATATTGCCTTGTAACAGAGTTACTGGGACATCCTGTATATATATTTTTAATGCGTATTTTTGAAATATATTTTATTACCATAAAAATGATAGTAATTTTGCATCATTTGATATGTGATTAGCATTTTGACAAAAATCCGATTCCTCATATAAATTTTTTAATTCTAAATATGTATCTCGTCGCAAACGAAAATTTCTCTGAAACTAATTATATTGTGTGTATAAAATCATAGTAGAAAATTAAATCATCTCTGCTATATATATATATATATATATATCATAAAAATTCTTATTGTTATATAAATTTATTTACTTCTTTATCCGAATACTCGTTTACAACATCCATGAAATTTGTTATTTTTGGTTTTTTTTCTTTTACACAACTAACAATAAAATTTGTAACCTCATCGTCACTACTGCTGCTTTCTAATATTTCGTTTAGAAATAAAAATCGGTTAAACGCCATCACTTCAGTCTAACCGCGATTATCCAGTAGTGTCAGTAAACTGCACTGTCGAAATTGGCAGTGCAAGAAATTTTGCACTCGTTCGGTTTGCTTTACCTATCCGAATATAAAGTCAGTGCTACACTAGTGTAATGTGACGCTAATCGAACACAGCATATGATATGTACCATAATAGTGTAATATTATCGAATACGACGAGTGCAATGCACCAAACAGGGGCCATCGATCGAATACGCTGCACTGGAAAAATTTATACTCAGTGTACACTAGTGCAGGCGACCGAATTCGCTATTACTTCTAACGCCGTGCGCCGGTCATACGCTACAGCACGAGCCCCGACCTTCCCCGCGGTATCTTCCGACGGTATCAAACAACCGGCAAGAACCCGTACTCGCTGTACTACCAGCCCTCCGGACGTGCAACGTCGACTCGCGGCCGACGGCACGGCGGTGGTGCGACGCGATTATAGCGAACGTCTATATGCGATACGACTCTACTTGACAACGCGAATCCCGGAAACGGACTCTACTCCGTAACACAACCGGAAGTTGACTCGGCAACGCAACAATACGCGTTCCAATGCGACAGTACAACGCTCGGTGACACAATTACAGTGAGCGTCCGACGCGACGCGATACGAAACGATGACACGATTACAGTAAGCGTCACGACGAGACTCGACAACGCGACTACTCTAGACGTTTTTACGCGACTTTACTCTACTCGAAAATCGGAAGTGACACCCCGTGGCGAGAGGAACGAGCGCGACTCGGCCCTCGATACTCTCCGAACGATTCGAATTTACCTCCACTCAGCAATGAATAATTCTCCCCGTACTCTGACTCTCGAAATGCGACAGCTAATTACTTTCAAGGCTCGGGAGGATGGCACGTGGCTCACGGTTCCGCGGCTCTACACAGCGGCCATTGCGCCGATCTATCGTTACGATGCGAGCTGGCTTACGTGCGATCCACCCGGCGACGTACCCCGATCGGCAGCTTTACAAGCGCAATGCTCGTCTCACCCTGGTCGTCTCCTTCACGTCACGTCCTCTCGATACGCTTTCGTCCTCTCGGTCTCGGGCTTCTCGGCTGCGAACTCGCACTTCCCTCACAAGTCTCACGGTTCGCTCGTCCACAGAAAGAATGAGGCCCGGGAGCTCCCGGCGGATTCTCGCAGACTGCTTAGCTTCCCCCCTCCTTCGGGGGGAGGTAGTCACGCTGATTGGCTTCCGCGTGTCACGGTATTCGCGCGTGCCGTGCAGGCCCACGCGGCCTTGAGTCTGGCTCGTACGAGCGCGCAATAGATGTCCCTGTCAAGGGTGACGTCTCTGCTCACGACTCCCGCACTTCCTAGCCTGGCGGAGGAGATCGGGATGGATTTTCCTCTCGCTCCCCGTCGGGTCCCTGTGCTCCCGACGGACGTCCGTCCGGCCCCTCAAGGGTGACCGGAAATTATGGCCTCCTCCGATGCTCTGCAAGGGGTGTATGGTGAAAGTATTGTTCCTCTCGTGTGCGGCAGCGGTTACGAGCAATGATATAAAATAATACAACCTGCTTATCCGGGCTCCCGGATGTGCGTCCTTCTTTCTTAGCTTCTTCGGCCTTCCTTCCAATCCTGTCCTTCTTCTGTCTTCCTTCCAAGGGTGGCGGGCGAGATGGCACGATGATACAATGAAATTTCACAGCAGCTGCCGAGCGTGATCCGTGGCGCGTCTACGCTTTCTGATACGCTTTATCATTACGCAAAAGAAATGCTCATACAAAAGAGGAAAATCTGCCGTGTAAACTAAATGACGCGAGTTTTAACGCACGTTCGCAGGAGCGTTTGCACGAGCGCCCGCGTGCGCGCTCGCCCTTCGAGCCGGTAGGAAGTCCGCCGCCGACAAGTCAATACAGTGACGGACAAAATGTCACGTCACATTGCATACGAAAATAGTTTCAAATATTTTGGAACACCCTGTATTATAGTCCCAAAATAGTCACAAATATTCTGAGACACCCTGTAGTTCCTATAA
>NW_017299511.1:0-390 GCF_001594075.2 Trachymyrmex cornetzi
CACTATTGGTAGCATGCACTTATGACGACATGCTCGCAGCGCTGACAAACAATTTTGGAACACGGCCTGAGAATCGGTGTAAATGGAAAGCAGCTAAAATAGCGTAAAAAGCATAAAGTGACTAGACAGAAGCTGATGTTCAAGTGAAACGATATGATTGGTCGGCGCAAGTTACGCTTACGCAAGTTATGCCGCATGTGACGGCACCCTAAAAGGATCCATTCAAAGTGAACGAAATATCTCTAAACAGTACATCTCTAGTTTCGTTCATTTTTTTCATGGCGTTTCGAATTTTTTGGTCAGTAAAAGAATCAGGTCAAAGCATCGACATCTAGAATTGACCGCTGATGGCAATGGTGGGGGTAGAAAGACGATTAGAGTGAGAGGCAG
>NW_017299512.1:0-1737 GCF_001594075.2 Trachymyrmex cornetzi
ATTACTAATTAATAATACTTTATTAATAATACTTTGATTAAGGTATCTCCCTTCGAAACAAATTAATTTTGGAGACGAAAAACGGCAGGAATTAAGTTTAACATCTAATATTATAAGTTTTTATAAAAAAACAGTTTATAATATTGCTATCTAATTTATTTTAATACTGGTATTAAATCTATATATCTCTCTTAAACTATATATTATAATGTTCATACTTCTGTAAGTTAGAATTCGACTGCTCCGCCTCATCGAGCAGCTTGAACACTGTTTCCTTCACCTTGATGAAGATACGTTCCTTCCATATATGAGCGACGTTTCTGAAAGATAGGATCTCTTGCAGACATTGCACTGCTTGCGACCGGAGTATAAAGAGTGGATCACCAATGTAATTAAGGATGCTGTCCAGTATCATCAAAACGTCATCATCGGAAATGTAAACGCTACTCCAGGAGAAATTCGGATCAATCCGAATGAAACTGCATACGCACTTTATGTAGCTTGTATGCACAAGAACGCTACAGTTTCGATTACAAATACGCTTATGGAGCTGTTCAAGCGCATGAACGAACGTTTTGGGCGAATAATCATATTTAATCGCGTACTCGAAGAAATACGGTAGCAGATTTAATAGCTGTCGCAACGATTCCTCATCTTTGCAACCTTCCTGGCATACTTCCAGCAGAAATTCCAACGGCGTATCCGCGCACTCGCGCTGGATCTCATCATGATCGCGTGCAATGAGCGACTCGAGGATCAGCAGTGACATTCTGGAATCCACATAGCTCGTGAAGTCCTGCTGCATAGTCAGCAAGTTATGCATCATCTTTTTCTGCAACGTGGACTTGCTGTGATTTGCGTCGATGTGTAAAGCACAGAAGGATGATAAAGCCTCTACGATCTGCAGATGAATCACGCCCTCACGCGAATGGTTTGGCTTTGGGTCTGATGTTTCCAGATACATGCTGGCGTTCCGCTTGCGCCTTCCCTGAGACGATGTTACAGTCGTTCATTAAAAACAATTTCTTTGTTACACAAAAACAAGTTAATTTCTTTGTTTACCTGATAAGTGTTAGGATCTTCATTACAATCGTAATTACAATTGTCATCTTGATTCAATAGATCGAATATGTTTTTAATCATGTCCATTGTAGCCGCAGAGACAATTATTTTAGCAATTTCCGTATCATAGGTTGCTCCATAAAACATTCTCAATGCTCTGGTTATGCTCAGCAGAAATATATTTTTGCATCTGTGAGGAAACATTTAATGTAACAAAAATATTCCGCACATTTGTAAGAATTCAGAATAGTAAAAAAAAAAAAAAACAATAAAAGAGAGCGCTTAAGTGCAGTTCTGCTAAGCCCAGTATAGTCTAATAATTACAAAATTTGGAAGCACAAAAGCATTGAATGAGATTTCTTAATAGTATTTGAAAAGAGAAAAAATAAAAAACTTTTTTCGCTCTATTAAAATCAGGATTGCCACAGAAAATATATTTTAAAATTCCCTGACTTTTCCAGATAAAAATGACAAATTTTCCAATATAAAATATGTAAATTTTAACACATTTAAAGTCAAGAATTATAGAAAAGCTAGCAATATATTATTAAAAACAACATAAAAAAAGTTAGTAGCACACTAAAATTTTGGATGCAAATTCAAGCCAAAAGAAAAAAAAAATAAATTAGTATTGGAAAAAAGAATGCAGTTATGAAAAAGGGCGATCAAATAAAA
>NW_017299513.1:0-362 GCF_001594075.2 Trachymyrmex cornetzi
CGCGATTTAAAGCACACATATTCAAAACATAAACCTACCAGGATAAATCGCGAAGCCCGGAATTAAAACTCACGTAATAAAAGACAAAAGAAAATAAAATCAGTAAAAACAGATGACAAATCAGGAGGGATCGACAATATTATAAAGACTAAAGATCTTTCCCTTTTCTTTATTTTTAGATGTGCAGAAGCACCGGTAATCACCGCGATAGGTAACAATCTTCCGCCGCCGTGATATACACACACCGTGAGGACAGAGCAACTTTTATATTTGAAATATTCTATTATAACGAAGAAACATTCGAGATAGCGTGTATCTCGTGTATACACCAGATACCCACGCCAAAGCGAAACCTTTACTTC
>NW_017299514.1:0-675 GCF_001594075.2 Trachymyrmex cornetzi
TTATGCCGTAAGAAACTGACCAATTACAGTTGAATCCGAGAAGAATAAGCGATTGTGATTCGCTCATTTCTTATGACTTAAGGCTTAAAACCCTATTGTAGATCCGGGGTTATGCAAGAGTTTGTGCTCCCTGCTTTAAGGTATATCCACACAAACTTGCATAGTCGCATAAACGTATGCATAAAGAAAATTATCCAATCACATTTTATGTACGACTTTAAAAGAGAACTGAAATTGGATAATTTTCTTTATGTATATGTTTATGCGGCTATGCAAATTTGTGTGGATATACTCTTACCGTCGAAATCGCCCGTACATACACTATAATTGGTGCTTTTCATTTGATGACACAAGTCGGCACAAGTATCGTTCTATCTTTGTCACTTTCTAAATGTCAACAAGAATAGAACGACGCTTGTGTTAGCTTGTGTCATCAAATGGAAATACTGAACTATATATACACTGGAATGGACATCGAGGAAAATTCGTGGCCGCAATTGATCAACCGTCATTTTGGCTGGGTCAGATGCTTGAGCGAATCAGAAGCGTTCGCGCGCGCATTGCGATCGATGTACTATCGATATATGGGAAGATATATGGACATGGATGGTAGTAGAGATCCTATAATCAGAGTTTGGCCAATGCGGTCCCAACTTCTGATTGGTTCTCTACTTC
>NW_017299515.1:0-913 GCF_001594075.2 Trachymyrmex cornetzi
AATACATCAGTGACAGAGTGGAAGAGATATTAAAACCCTACTTTACACAAGGGCAAATTCGGTATATTTTGCAGGAGAGGAAATGGGTTCACTGGTCTATTGATGATTATGCTGCAACCATTTCATTATGGAATGTAAGTCCCAAAGCCTATCGCTTTCTTCAAATAAAATTAAATTTTCCTTTACCATCGTTAGCGTCGTTAAGAAGGTGGGCATTGAAAAAGTTCTACATCGAAGAAGGATTCTTAACTGACGTTCTAGCTGTAATGCGAGAAAAGGGCAAGCAAATGTCGTCGCTGGAGAAAGTTACTGTTCTCAGTTTCGATGAAATGGCCGTCTCTTCGGAAGTAAATTTCGATGGTAAACTCGAAAAATTGGTTGGCCCACATAGTAAAGTGCAGGTCATGATGGCTCGTGGTTTATTCAGCAATTGGAAACAACCAATTTATTATAAGTTTGACCAGCCAATGAACCAGTGCATTCTACTGGAGGCCATAAGATTCTTACACAATGCTGATTATCAAGTTATCGCTATAGTTTCTGACATGGGTAACCGAGGAGTCTGGAGAGAATTGGACATCAGTCCCAAGAAATACTTTTTTTACCATCCTGTAAACGAAGAGGAAAAAATTTTTGTTTTTGCAGATGTTCCACATCTGCTAAAACTCCTGAGGAATTGGTTCTTCGACGCTGGATTGTTACTGGGAAATAGCAATGAACTCTTCACTCGTGCAGTCTATCAGGTACTCGTCGATATGAGCAGTGCTAACGATCTACGTGTCGCTCATCGTATTACTCAGCAATTGCTAAATGTCCGTGGTTCGCAACATCAATCCGTCAAACTAGCAGTAAGAATTTGGTCGAATACAGCTGCTGAAGCGATCAAATGGGCTGGCGAACATAAACTTTTGAA
>NW_017299516.1:0-252 GCF_001594075.2 Trachymyrmex cornetzi
TCACAAATAACGTAATATATTTAAAAAATACCACTTTAACGCAAGTAATACGTATATTACTTGGGATATGGATATTTGAATCCACGAGACACCGTATTCTCCACGTACGAATGCTACTGGAAGTCATATTCTGTTAGCTATCGCCTTGAAAAGCATAGCCCGATCGAGGTAAAAATCAACATGAAGATGCCCAAGCGGAATCATGCTCGTTTCTAAACATTCTTTAATTTGCTTCAAATGAATTTCAAGTTG
>NW_017299516.1:603-978 GCF_001594075.2 Trachymyrmex cornetzi
ACAATTTTTTGAAATAATATTCTCTTTTATTAATCCTCCTCATTGTTTATATAAAATATAAAATCTTATTACTTTCGAAAAGTTATCTCGTTCTGTAAAGTGTCCGACATTGATAATTGCAAATAATTTACCGCATAAATGGGCTCTAATTATATTGAACGTGTTAAAAAAATGGATCGCAGTGCTACATCCCTGCTAAGGGATTCCGGGAACTACATGCAATAGACAAGGGCCGCGGAGGAAAACTAGTCCGCCGCACTCTCTGTGCAGGCGCTTTTGCCTGAAGCAAGCAAGCAAGCAAGCAATGGCCGTTCTCGTGTGTGCTCATGTTGTGCCTATCAGACAAAGAATTCTAGTACTAAATCGCGGATACGC
>NW_017299517.1:0-1063 GCF_001594075.2 Trachymyrmex cornetzi
CTTACGCAGGTATATAACAGACTTTCTGTTCTTGCAGTAATGAATGAGAAATTTTGTTTGATTATGGTTTGATATGAATAGGATGTGTGCGCGTATATATAAATAAATGCATTTTATTTAAAACCAAAATCTTGGATTTTGTCATAACAATCGGAATGAATTTCAGATTGTTATGACAAGAATCGAGATTTTACATTTAAAACTAGAATTATTATAAGTATTATAAGTATTATATTATTTATTACATTATAAGAGGATTTGTTTAATAATTTTCAGCTTGGTTGGGGTTCTCATTATTTTGAATACGCATCATCATGATTAATTTTAATCCCAGTGCCCTATAGCAGTCCAATTATTGTGTCTGTCGACACAAATCGAGCGAATATGCTATATTGTTTTATGTCGTCGTGTTGTTTTCTGTAGTAAATTGGAACAAAATAGTATGTACCATGGTTGATGAGAAAACGTCTTCTCTTTCAATCGTCAATTTAATTTTGAGAAAAATGTATAGGAATTTTAAAAGTTGTAACGATAGGATTAAATTTGAATTTTTCTATGTTACATACTGTATCGAAATACTGTTACCTCATAAATTATGAGTGCATGATGCATCATTTATCCTTGTTTACATTCGATGAATAAAGAACATTATGCATAAAACGAAATGCCCCAATAATTTACAGAGAGACATGTTCGATCAACGAGATATTCTGCGGGTATAGTTATCGAAAAATTTATCATTTATCCAATGAACGAGTAATTTTGGTATATTAAACATGGTACAATTATCATTGCAATTCAAAATGCAATAAAAATAATATTATTATATAATGGTTATCCACTAACCTTACTTTTTTCCACAATAGAACAAAGAATAAAATTCCGTACACTTAATAAAGATACTACACGTAATTTACTAATTAAAGACAAATATTTTACTATTCCTTATGTCTAATCAATTTCTGAGAGTTTTCTACCTATTTCTTAGTATGTTCCATTGTAAATTAGCTTTCACTATTCCTAACACATTGAAGAGTCTTATTAAGAGGGGCAAAGACAAGAA
>NW_017299518.1:0-1236 GCF_001594075.2 Trachymyrmex cornetzi
GATCCTCCGTTAACGCTCGGCACAAGTAGGATACAATCAGCCGTCTCGGTACGTTAATGTAGCATTTTATACTATTTTATATATATGACGGACACTCCTCGAGACTGTCCCGGACCTCCTCGGGTGCACAATTGTGTCAGTAATCGTTGCTTGTCGCAATTCATCTCCTGGCAGCGAGACGGGGACGACTCGCGGTTTTCCTCCGAATCCTCCGGAAACTTCATGTTTCTCGGATCCTATTTATATAAAATTGTAAGATCGGAGGCTTCTTCGTAAAACCGATGCGGATTTGTGAGTCGAGGTTCTAAATTTGTAAGCTTGAGTTTAATTATCGGAATTTCGAGTTTACTTACGAACGCGAGTTCGTCAATTTGATCGACCTGTTCTATCTATTTCTCATATTGCATCGCGTTTACCAGAGTTCGTCTCATTCTCATCTAATGTATAATTTATAGTTCCTGGCCGTTTTATTAGACGCAGAGATTTTTTAATAGATTCATTTTAACTGACCAAAAATGACAATTCTAGTTATTTTTATATATCCATGGTAAGATTTTCTCTTTTGTTTATATTCTTAATTAATAAAAACAGTTTTAATAATATTCATCAAATGAAGAAATACCTATATGTTTTTAAATATTCCGTTAAGCTACCATTGGCGTCTCTTAATGTTTTGATTCTAATAATAATTTTAATTAAAGTATACTTTGATGAATAAACAAATAAAATATAATATGATAGAAACAGAAAACACGTGTGCTTTTCTTGCTGTCACTTCTAACAAGTTTGTGCTTTTTCATGGATATTGTGATGAGTGAATTACAACAAATACAATCACATTTTATAGACAACTATTTTCTTTATATATTTCAACCCATCGCACAAACATACAAAATAGATAGGTTATAACATATATTTAATAAAATCAGAAGAATAAAAAATATGATGCGTCTAATAATATGGCTAGAATTTGTAACTATTTGTTTATCCATAATATATGTAAGTACGTTTCGTGAAGAGGAAAGGTGAAGCTCGTTATCTCCATTTGGAGATTTCTGTCCTCCAAGGGACAACGCAGTACCATAATTTATTTATCCTCGGTTACCTTGGGATTAGTTTATGACCACAAAATCCGAAGGAATGTTTCGCGTAGATGGTACCGCACACAAGAGCGACGACAACAATAACGATAGAGTAGAGGATAAGTGTTATCTGTAGTTATTATCGTGATTATAA
>NW_017299519.1:0-414 GCF_001594075.2 Trachymyrmex cornetzi
CAACCATACAAAGGACAACCATATGTCATTTGAGCGACAGTTCTTTCTCATGATTGCCGCCTAAATTATTATTATTATTTAAGTGACAAAATATTTACTTTTAAAATATATTAGTTAACAATATATAATACACGATATGTAATAAGAATATGTAAATATTTCGTTAAATAGCGCACAGCTAACTTTCTCATAGCAAAATACATGTGCAAGACATAATAAAGTTACTAAAACAAGAAGTAAAAAAGTAAATAAGATACAAATATGAATTAAAATAAGTTTAAGCAACAATATATTTG
Organism: Trachymyrmex cornetzi; assembly: GCF_001594075.2. Taxonomy (NCBI): domain Eukaryota; kingdom Metazoa; phylum Arthropoda; class Insecta; order Hymenoptera; family Formicidae; genus Trachymyrmex; species Trachymyrmex cornetzi. Next base: position 297 of record NW_017299519.1, read on the forward strand.
TAATATGTATTGAATAAAAAATATCGTAACAAAAATAAGATTTATAGCCACATTTTTTTATTTTCGCAACACTGTGCGTCGGTTGCGTATTATAAGAGGTGTCCTACGGAGCTGAGCG
>NW_017299519.1:465-915 GCF_001594075.2 Trachymyrmex cornetzi
CTGCCGCATACGATACCGTGCGTCGCCGACCGCCTGGCATGTCGGTTGCGTATTATAAGAGGTGTCCTACGGAGCTGAGCGTTCGCTGCTCCGAGAGAAATTTACAAGTCCCGTAAGGTACGGGTACTTCGACATTGTGTCGCGTAAGATACCGTGCGTCGCCGACCGCTTGGCACGTCGGTTGCGTACTGTAAGACTGTTGGGAAGCAGCAACAGATCTTCGTCGAGTTGAGTGGAGAGTATGAAACACGGATTTCAAGGCTTGTTTCTCGGAATCGTTCGCTTCGCGGCGATTTACGGGGCTGCTCGAACGTTTCGCCCGGGTGCTCTTTTGCTCTCCGAGGCGTTCGTTCGCAGGTTTTCGTAACTTTTACACTTCTAACACAACATTGCCACGAGTCGGTGTCGAAAGACCGAATGGCTCTTATGTGGCGCGCACATAGTGTTGGC
>NW_017299520.1:0-634 GCF_001594075.2 Trachymyrmex cornetzi
GCTTTTTTCGGTCAATCGCAAGTTTCGATTACGAGCGTTAAGACATGGATCGAGTAAGAGACTGCATACACCGAAAATCGGTCGAGCGAAAGGGGTACCGTCCCGTTCCTTCGCCAGGCCCACCAAGTCCACCGCCGAAGAAGGAGGAGGAAGTGAGATATTGGGAATGCCCTGTTGAAAACACGTCAACGCCGTCAACGTCATCGAAATAAAATCATAATATATATAGGCCATAACGTATAAACGCGTATGTACGAACGTGTGCGTTTAAACGTATGTATAAACGTATATAGGCAGTGTATAAGGCTTTTTTCGGTCAATCGTAAATTTCGATTACGGACGTTAAGACATGGACCGAGTAAGAGGTTATCTGCATCGAAAATATGTCGAGCGAGAGGGGTCTCCGAGCGAAAGAGAATCTCTCTTGCAGAAAGAATCGCAAAGTACCTCGCCGAAGAAGAAGGAAGAAACTAAATATTGGAAATATCCTTGGGAAAAAGCATCAAAATCGTCACCGTCGTCGTCGTCGTATAAGCCATAACGTATAAACATTGATAAAACTCGCGAACAAAGAAAATACGCAGAAAAAAAACGTGTCGCGATATGTTCGCAATTCTTGGAAAAAAGGGGAGGG
>NW_017299520.1:1021-1528 GCF_001594075.2 Trachymyrmex cornetzi
CTCGTTGATACGGTCGATGTCAATATACGCGATTCTCCAACATCGCGTCCGAAGACGCTATACGTGATAGCAATATCTTTAACAACCATCAGCTCGACGATTGCGAGCTATTGGCTTTAGTGTTTAATACACATGAAAACAACCCCGATGTAGTAATATGTGAATAAAAATTTTGTCGTTCACATCAAATATATGTATTTTCTTTGCTTCCCATCCAACCTATAGTATACGCACCTATCCATTGTAAGAAAATAAATGTGCGCGAATCGTAGATTAACATTACTCTTTTTTATTCTCTATCACTTACTTGGTCACGTGATATGTACACTATTTGGCAACGTCGTATTTATATCAAATCGCATTTGATGACGTCATCATTAGATTATGCGATACGTAAAATGGTTTTTGAGGGTGAAAAAGAAAGAAAAAGATGGTAGAGATATGAAATAGCGTGTACAGCGGTGGTAGCGGCCCGATTGCTGCTCGCGACGATGGGCGCGGGGTCCG
>NW_017299520.1:2059-2320 GCF_001594075.2 Trachymyrmex cornetzi
CCCCCCTCAGAGCTCCCGAGTTAGAACCGCCCTAGTATACCTACTGCGAACAATCAATGACTACAAAAGGTCCTTCCTCGGTAAATGAGAGCACGTTGAGTAGCGTTTCAAAGCAATCGTTTCCATAACTCGCTCTACGAAAACGGGCGTACATATCAGACAGAGCGGCGTATCTCTTTTTGCCAAAATCCAGATTTAAATCGTCGTATGGATAAAACGTTGAATTTAAATAAAGTTTCACGTTACTCAAATTACAATCGT
>NW_017299520.1:2449-4720 GCF_001594075.2 Trachymyrmex cornetzi
TACAGATCCCACGAGCGAAAACTCATGCTCAGATAACGACCGCTTTCCAATGTTCGCAGCATTGATAATTTATTGATCTCGTTTAACGCAACGTGAGGCATCCGCCACTGTACTTTAAATAATTCAATTTCAGACTCCGTCGCAGGATTTCCCACCAAGCAATTGTTGTCGTTGCGCGCTCGTATCAAAATCAATTCGTGGCGAACGTTGACGATCAGGCGTTTATAACCTTCGCAAAAGCCCAACAGCATGCTGAGCGGCACGCAAAAATTAAAGTGTCCTTCCTCCGTGTCGAATCTAGTGTTCCATCCAGCGTTGAGCGCAATCAAAGCTTTATCGTACGTCAGCGACACGTAATTCTTGAGCGTGCTAGTTATGCCTACGTTTCTGCTGCGGTCAATCTCCACGCCGTTGAGTTCATATCGAATTTCATCAAACATAAACGCCACGCAATTATTTACAAGCGTCGTTGGCTTCTGATCGTTTTTCTTTTTCACCGTCAATCTTCCATCGACGTAAAGAAAACTTTCGCACGGCAACGTGTACAAATCCTGTTGCTGTATTGGTATTCTTATTTCATCGCTGTATCCGAAAGTTGTATTGGCGAACGGGTTGTACGTGTGAGTCTCGATCTTAACGATGCGATCGTCAAAGATCGGCTCACCGGTAATATTCAAGATATCAATCATTTCAAAAGTTGCGCACCGCGAATCCCAAAGGTTTTAAAATTTAACGTTCGACGCGCTAAGCTTCTTCTTGCTGATGCAGCCGGATGAGCGAGTGTTATCGAGCTGTGACGTCACCGGCCTAAAGAATTCGTTATCTCTCTGCGTGCGCTCCGCTCCGTTCAATACAAGCATCTCACGCTCCCATTATCGCTGTCGCTATCGCACGTGCAATCTGACGGTGATCTCCTCTCCGCGAAAATCGAGTAATTGTCCGTTCTGGTCGACGACGCGTATCGTTAGATCCGTAATGCTCCGTGCGGTGATCGGCAAGTAAATGATCTGCGCGGGCCTTTCCGATATCTTATATTGCGGTGGTACGCTCGGCGAAAATTCGTGTATCGTGTGTGCATTTTTGCCGTTGCTTTATGCACCCGCGGTCACGTTACACTCTACGCGGATAACGTTTACGTTCATTATGTTGATCGACACGTCCGATTCGTGCCATTTTTGCGGTCGCAGTATACGCTTCGACGAGAATCCCAGCAGCGATCCAATGCTGTTGAGCTTGCCAAAGTTTATTCTGTAGGCGCATCTAATCTCGCATCTCATCGTGTTGTAGTTTGCGCGGATTGTTATCGGATATTCCGCACCCTCGCCATCGTCGTCATCTGTGTTATAGTCGCTGTTATAGTTGTCAACGGTTTCAAGCGCGTCGCGGCGTGAATGCAAAATCGCACGTTTCAAAAATTCATTTGTCTCGTACTTCGTACGAACCTTCGGGAATTGTAATTTCTGCGTCGTCTTTGTTGAAATAAAATTTATTGTTTGATTCGTTTATGTTCGGTATCGTGTGATAAGTCTCAAAAATCATCAGACCGAGTTCATAATCACCATCACTCAAATCTATGGCGGGGAAGTAGTTCGCCGCGAGGAGACTGCTCTTCCCGCTCAGTGTAAGTGTCAATGACATGACGGGAAAAGCGTTCGACCAATACTGAGATTTCACGGCACCTCGTCGAGCTTTTTAAATTCACGAGCGTCGACCGTTCGTAGAAACCACAGGCACATGTGCCCGCAGAAGCTCTGATCATACGTCTGATAGGACGTGCGATTGTACTCTATCGTCGTAGCACCGTTCCCGAAATATCGCACCAGTTCCTTGGGCGGTCGAAGATTACCAAAGCTGTCGAAGTACACGACGCGGTTGTTTCTCTTCGCGTACGCTACCCAGTGAGTACCAGGTCCCGTCGCATCATCCAGATTCACGATACCGCTTTCGTTTCGACGCACGCCGCTCGTCGGTAACGCGTTACGCATGAAAACACCTCTAAAGTACGGTACGCGCATACGTCTCGCAAGCTTGTCCAATTGCACGTTGGTAGTTGCACCCGAGGGCATTTTTATCGTATCTTTGGCGTTTTTTTTTATTTCTTTACTGTTACGCCCTGTCCGCGTCCGTACTTGTGCGGAGCGAGATACAGTCCGCGACCCTGTTCCATCGCGCGATCGTGACGTTGCAGCTCCTCGAGCTGACGTCTTGCGGCTTTGCTATCGTTTACCGCTTTCGCCACACTGGCCGCTCCTCCAATCAAGGATTCGAGCG
>NW_017299520.1:4937-6546 GCF_001594075.2 Trachymyrmex cornetzi
CCTTGTCCGCCGCGTGTCTATCGGTGAGATCGTTGCTCCGAGAATACGAAATGTCGTGTTCTCGGCACACCTCGTCCAGCGGATTTATACCCGTATCACCTCTGACTAATCGCTTCGTCAGCCGAGTACCCGGATCACAAAACTGGTAGCCCGGGATATGTAACTTGAAAGGAAGCGCGTTTGTCGCTCGATTCAACAGACCACCGCCCGACGCTGACATTCGCTACAGTCCTTTATCTTCGGTGCCGGACCGTCGATGTGCGTTCGCTGCCACGGTGGATTGTAGTGCTCGTCCCAGCGACGATACGTTCGAACCTCCGAATCCACCTTTAAGTATCCTGGAAGCTTGTTCCACACGTAGTAGATGTAGTCACCGTACACTCGTAACAGTACGACCTTCGATATATACTGCAACTGCTCGGCGCTCAAATCCAAAATGTCGGAAGGATGATGTAGCGCGAGATACATTTTATTACTGCGCGACTCGCGGATTCGCGCGCCTTTAAATAGGTGGTCGAGAGCGCACAGCCCGTAGTGCGAGCATGAAATTCGTATTGCAACCGCTGGCGATACGCGTCACGAACTGCGACGCGAAATCGCGAATAATGGGAAGCGGCGTGGAGAAGCGCAAGCACGGTGAAATGCTGCCAAATACTATACGCGCGATCATTTGCAGCCCGTCGAATTGCAGTAAAACCAACGTTCTCATAAGCTTACTCGAGAGTCCGAACGGCGTACTCGAGATCGTTGCAACAGCCGAAGTATCAATATCTCGAAAATTTGTTTACATATATCGACGAAATCGGCTATTTTACGTTCTCCAACAACAGCGACGTCGTTCCACCGAGCGAGTCGCGTCCAAATTCTATTTTTATCTTTGATGAAGTGGCATGCGACAAGCATGCGGTGAGAGAATACTTTTCGGTGGGCCGTCATGCGAACGTCGACTGCTTCTATCTCTGTCAGACGTACGCGAGGATACCTAAACATCTGATACGCGACAACGCGAACCTGCTGATCCTGTTCAAACAGGATGGTACCAACTTGAAACATGTTTATAACGATCATGTGAATACCGACATGTCATATGACGAATTTTACGCGTTGTACCGCGACTGTTGGCAACAAAAATATGTATTCGTAGTGATAGACAAAGACAGTGCGCTCACAAATGGACGATACAGAAAAGGATTTAACGAGTTCGCGATACCGTAACCAGTCGTCGTCGATACTTAACCAGAGACAAACATGGCAGATGTGCGCGAGTGCGAAAAAAATCGTGAGGGAGATCGAGAAGACGAGCGAGTTGATCCGCAAGAAACATCGCGCTCTGAAGACCGGTAGAATCGAGGAGAGCATCGCGTTGGATAGACATTTTAAACCTCTTATCGAGCCGTTGCGACTTTTCGCCGACAACCCCGGCGAGCGCGCGACAAAGAGGAGTCGCGCGACGAAAATGCAGCGTCTGCCCCTAAACGTGAGAGGAAGGAAGAGGAGGAACAAAAGGAGGGAGAAGAAGCGAGAGAGACTTCAGAACCTTCCGCAACTCTGCATAAATCCAGTGATCGATCGCGCGAACCGATAACTTCCACCCCACGTGCCAAAATCG
>NW_017299520.1:8021-8371 GCF_001594075.2 Trachymyrmex cornetzi
CCAAATTGGACCACCGAGGTGTTTACGATCGTTAAGGTACAACGTACTAATCCCGTAACCTACTTACTCGAGGACTATCGCGGAAAATTCGTCGCTGGAGCGTTCTACGAGCACGAGTTGCATCGCGCTACTCATGCGGATGTGTATCTCGTGGAAAAAGTATTGCCCAGGAAGGGAGACAAGATGTACGTCAAGTGACTGGGATTCGATGGATCGCACAATTCATGGATACATAAAAAAACAATGTGATTTGATATAATTTTGATTCGTGTATTTTTTTTATTCTACATATAAAAAATATATATCTACATAAGGATATAAACGTGTAAAATATTTTTTATTATCCCTTC
>NW_017299520.1:8507-9306 GCF_001594075.2 Trachymyrmex cornetzi
CTTATAAATGTACGATACATGAAATGAAAAATAATAGTAATACATAATAAATGATATTACATATAACGTAATATAGTAAGACTTATATAAAGTACTTATAAATGTACGATACGTGAAATGAAAAATAATAGTAATATATAATAAATGGTATTATATAAAATATAATAGTAAGACTTATATAAATGTAAAAAAAACACATGCATGACGAAATTATAATGATAATAATACATAATAGTAATACATATTCACTATATGAAAATAAAAAATAAAAAATGTAGGAAAACATATACGTAGCTCGTCGGTCACGGGCTGTGGCCAGGGTCGCAAAGAGGTTCGGCAAGGAGGAGAGAGTTGCAAGGCGGTAGTAATTCGGTCGACGCAGATTTGTGATAGAATGAGAATATATTATGCTCTTGAAAATACAGAATATGTGTATGTGTGTGTGTGTGTGCGTATCGGTACAAATCGTCGCGGCTGGTATGTTTGCTGGGACGGCGGTGTGTGTGTGTGTATACGATGCGTATCGGTGTGAGTGTGAGGTGTGTATGTGTAGCGCGTGTGTGTAGGTGCGGCGGGCACGATTCGCAGCGCGAACGTGGTCGCGTGAACCGCCCGGTGACGCGGGGCGCGCGGGACGCGGGCTCACACCGCTAGCACGTGCGTCGTTATGCCAAGCGACACGTCGCAACGCGAGGAGCGATACGTCGCCTCGATAAATGCGCTTTCTGCCGGTCTTTGCTATACGGCACGACTTCGACTGTCGGGAGCGTCCGACGGAGGCGGGCAAAAGCCAACCCCC
>NW_017299520.1:9502-10517 GCF_001594075.2 Trachymyrmex cornetzi
TATCGGACTGGTAAATGCCGGTAGTGGCGGAGAATTCCCTCACCACCGCAGTATTGCTCAGGAGTTCGGATCACTAGGAAGCGGTCGGTTTTCTAGGAGCTGGAACTAGGAGCAAAAAGAGCCCGAAATATTCGTTCGCCGGGCTTTTATACTGGTTTGTTGCTCCTGCTCGTATTGTTCCGGAATCATTCGGTGATTCTCGGCGTGGAACAATACGAGCGAGAGCTGCGGCGCTCGGCGTTGTTCGGCGACGCTCGGGTTTCGTTTGACGAAGTCTCGCGGCCTGTAATTATGCTTTTGTTCTTAAAATATGTCGAGCGCACCGCGCTCTCATCGCATACGGTGACTGGGGGTCACCGTAGCGGCATCCGGTGAGTTGTTGTAGCCAGGAACGATGCACTTATGGGGGTGCATCGTTACAACATACATCAAGGTCCAGATTGGAGATGCCTCCCCTAAACAGGAGTTTTACCGTATTTTTTTGTATAACTTCAGAAAGTGAGTTAATAGAAAATATAAAATTAATTTTGTAATGTGTACATATAAAACGAATTTTGGATTAAATAGCCTTGTAGATCAGAAATCTGAAATCTCTTGACATTATGTTAGAGTAAAACAAGTTTATCATGTTTATGTACTTAACAAAGTTAGAAATTGGTCTTTACTTTAAAAAAAATGAAATAAATGCTGAAATCATTAAAATTAATTTTTCTGAAGGAGAAAAATGGAATTTTCGGTGTTTAACCTACGCGAACTCTATAATATTAAAGTTTTAAATTATTGTCTGCAGAAGTGGGATTGAAGGTAATTAAAATTACATTTAAGAACCACTTCAAATATGTCAACTATTATATTTTAGGTCGGAAAATGGCGCCCCCCGGCTGCCACGTCGTCTGCTATGCAGACGACACGCTGGTGGTGGTCGAGGGCGCGACCTGAGGAAGAACCATAACGCAGGCAAACGTAGCGGTGGCATGCGTCGTCGGTGCAGTGAAGGACCTGGGCCTAGCGGTGG
>NW_017299520.1:10719-16543 GCF_001594075.2 Trachymyrmex cornetzi
CGGCCGCCGCCGTCTCGCAGGTCGACGATGACCGGTGACACCACGCGCTGCACCTCGAGGGGACCTTTGAACCTTGGCGCGAGTTTGGCGTTAAATGCGTTGCTCTTGCTGGACAGCAGATGTTCGCGCTTATAGACTTTTTCGCCGATTGCGAGTTGCCAGAATCGGCGACGCAGATTGTAATATTTCTCCTGCCTCTGGAATGCTCTCGCGAGGTTCATCTGTACGAGCTCGTACGCTTCCTCGAGGTGTCGGCGGGTGGTGTCTGGTTTGGGCGCGGGGCCGTGTCGGGCGTTTTGCGAGTTTGCGAGCGAGAGGAGTTCCCGGCCGTGGTTCAGGTAAGCCGGCGTGTACCCGGTGGCGTCGTGACGGGCCGTATTGTACGCAAACCGCAATTCGTGGAGCTTCTCGTCCCACGTTTTGTGGTTCCGCTCGACGTACTGGGCTATCATTGTTATTACGGTGCGGTTGGTGCGCTCTACCGGATTGCACTGCGGTGTATACGCCGGTGTAAGCCTGTGCTCGATGCCGAAACTTTTGAGGAGTTTCGCGAGGTGCGTGGATCTGAACTGCGTGCCGTTGTCGGATATCACCGACTCCGGGCACCCGTGGCGAAGGATAACGTCCTCCGCTATCGCTTGAGTTACGGCGGTTGCGCGGCGGAGGGGTCTTAATTCCACCCATTTGGAGAACCGGTCTTACATGTTTAAGAGCCATGTATTATCTTTCTTTGATCGCGGTAGGGGTCCCACGAGGTCTACGGTAACCTGCTGCCACGGGTGATGGGTGGCGGTGGCGTGCATGTACCCTGCCGGTTTAGCCTGCATGGTCTTGTGCTGCTGGCAGTTGCGGCAGCTGCGCACGTAGCTCGTGATGTCGCGAGTCATGCCGGGCCAATAATATATCCCCATGATTCTCGTCATCGTCTTGGCGATGCCTAGGTGCCCGGCGGTGGCGTCGTCATGATTACCGCGTAAGATATCGGTCCGGCGGTTCTTCGGCACGCATACCTTCCATTGCCGTTCCGGCGGAGTTTCGTTGAAGTCGAGGTCGTGCAATATGTGTCGGTACAGCTGCCCTGCCTGAATTTCGTAGTCCGGGTACCGGCTCGGAGTGTCCTGCACTCCGCGAAACAACTTTCGGTACCATGGACATGGCGGGAGGTCGGTCGCGGCGGCGTTTACTGGTTAGCGGGAGAGGGCGTCGGCGACTCGGTTCAGCGTCCCCTTCCGGTACCGGATCCTGAGTTCGTATTGCTGTAGCTCGAATGCCCAGCGTCCGAGGCGTCCGGTCGGTGACTCTAACTTTTGTAACCACCGTAGCGACTGATGGTCGGTAATAACGGTGAAGGCGTAGCCTTCTAAATAGTCGCGCATTCGTCGGATGCCCCAGACGACGGCCAGGCATTCGAGCTCGGTCGCGCTATAATTCTGCTCGGCGCGGTTCAGCGAGCGACTGGCGTACGCGATTACCCGCTCGCCCTCCGGGAAGTTCTGCGTCAGGACGGCTCCGAGCCCGCTCGCGCTAGCGTCGGTCTGCAGAATGAACCGTCGGGCGAAGTCGGGGTACGCGAGCACGGGGGCCGTCGTGAGGGTCCTCTTGAGCGCCTCGTACGCGGCTTGCTCGCCCGGGCCCCAGGTCCATCGTGCGTTCTTCCGCGTCAGCGCGGTGAGGGGCGCGGCCACTGTCGCGAAGTCGCGGATGAACCGTCGGTACCATGACGCGATGCCCAGAAACTGGCGTACCTGTTTCACTGTTCGCGGCACCGGCCAGTCCACAATCGCGCGTACTTTCTCCGGGTCGGTCATAATGCCGTTACGGTTCACGATGTGGCCGAGGTACCGGAGTTGGTCAACGCAGAAGTGGCATTTCTCCGGGTTTATTTTTAGTCGGGCGTCCCGGAGCCGTTCGAATACTTCCCGGAGAGTATCGAGATGGGCCTCGAATGTTTCGTTTATCACGATGATATCGTCTAGGTACACGAACACCCGTGGTTCGAGCTCGGGGCCCAGCACCCGATCCAGGATACGCTGAAAGGTCGCCGGTGCGGAGGGTAGTCCGAAGGGCATCACTTTGAACTGGTATAGGCCCTTCCCCGGGATTGTAAACGCGGTGACGGGCTTGCTATCCGGCGTGAGGGGTACCTGCCAGTACCCGCTCTTCAGATTGAGTGTCGTCAGGTAGCGTGCCCCTCGCAATTTGTCGAGCGTCGCAGTAATTTGCGGGAGGGGGTACGCATCCGGCTCGGTGACCTCGTTTACGCGGCGGAAGTCGATGCAAAATCGATTTTTTCCGTTCTTCCGGACGATCGCGACAGGGGAGCTCCATGGGCTGGCGGCGGGCTCGATGATGCCCTCGCGCAACATTTCCTCGACCTCGGTGTCAATGATCGCCTGCATAGCCGGGTTGCGGGGGCGATATCGCTGTTTGATTGGCACCGTCCCGGGTTTTACGCGAATGTGGTGTTGCGTAAGGCGCGTGGGGCCCCGTATGGCCTCGAACCGCGGTAGTTCGTCTGCCAGGAACTCTTGGAGGCGTCGGCGTTCTGCCTCACTTTGCGACGCAAGCCCTTCCGCCCCCGCGGCCTGGCTAGTGCCGGTTTGCTGGATTATCGGTCCGGGGGGCGGGATTGCGAGGCCGATTTTTGCCCATAGGTCGATGCCAATCAGGGCGTTACTCGTCAGGGTCGGCATGATGCGGAATACGTGCCATACGGTGCGATCCGCGATCCCCACGGGCATGTTTACGCTCCCCGGCAGGGGGATGATCTGGTCGTCGGCGAGTTGCACGCTGCCCCCCTCACGGCCAACGCGGTATCCCAGCTGCGCCGCCGCGCGGGCGGTCGCCTCGTCGACGAACGAGATCTCGGAGCCGGTATCGAGCAGCGCTTCGACTGTCATTGTACCAACTCTTAAGTCGCAGTGCGGCCGCGGCAGGAATCTCAAGCGGAGGGCCGGGGCGCGGCCGTCGCGTCCCCGGCCTCCAACGCGTTTCCCGGGGGCGGATGGCATGCTCGGGTGAGGACCCCGTCCCTGCCGCACTGCGAGCAGAACTTCCTCGGAGAACGGCGACAGTCGAATCGCGTATGCCCTCGCTGTTTACAGCGCCAGCAACAGTCGTCGCGACTATACACGGCGGCGGTAGTCGGTACGTCGCGGGCGCCGGCTCGAGTGCTACTTTCCGCCTTCTTGAGCGCCGTTAGTCGCTCACACTCGGCGGCCTCCCGGCTGAGATCTCGGATCGAGCGAAAATCGGACCTTTTTATGCGCTATTGGTACGAATGGTGCATATTTCTATACAGGTACTCGAGTTGCCGAGCTTCGGTGACTATTGCCGCGCGCACCATCAACGCAACTAACGCGGTCGAATACTTAAAGAACGACTCGTCCGGCTTTTGCTTCCTAGCGTGCACGTCCTCCAATAACTGGAAATCGTCGGCATGCGGCAGGAAGGCAGCTTTAAAGCTGTCTACAAAATCGTCCCAGGTCTCCCATCGGCGGCGGTTTGCCCGACCCCAGGCCTGTGCGTCTCCCTTCAGGAGCATGGGTAGCCCTTTGAAGAACTGAAGGTCGGTTAATTCGTAATCTTCCTTCAGTTCCTCGACGCGCTCTAAAAACGCCCATAGGTCCTTCCCGTCGAACTGTATGCCCCATTTCCGCATTTCGTTAATAATTTTTGCAGGCCGACTTTCCGGGCTGGACGGGGCGGGCGGCGGCGCGAAGGGGTTGATGGACATGTTTGTTACGGATCCCTCGGATAAGCGTCGGTCACGCGGCGGCAGCGGTGGTACGCGGGCCTGGAATCGGTCCGAGTTCTGGTCTACGAAACTGTTTAGGCGGCTTCGCAGTTCGTCCAGTGTGCCTTCGGTATCGAGCCCGTGCACCTCCATTTCGGAAATGATCGCGGACTTGCTCAGCGTGTAAATCCACGCCCTCGGTACGCCCTTCGTCTCTCCTCTCCGGAGCGGTCCCTGTTCGGGCGCCATGACAATGCACCATATTCACTATATGAAAATAAAAAATAAAAAATGTAGGAAAACATATACAAAGTACAAATTACGATAATATAAGAAAATGGTTGATACACGAATTGAAAATAATAATACATAATAAATGGTACTACATAAAACATAATAGTAATACTTATATAAACGTAAAAACATACATGACGTGTAAAATTATAATAATAGTACATAATAGTATAACATAAATGTCAATGCATATATTACAAGGGTATCCGCCAATGTCCCCATGGTAACGTCTCCGTCGTGTTCGGTACGACGTACCGTTTGTCGTCGTATTGACTCAGAGCGATTTCGTCTCGGATATCGTGCATACCTCGTGTAATTTTGATCGTATACACGACTGACGACGAGTCATTTCGATCTCTTCGTTTAAACATCGGATGTAATCGTCAAACGTTATCATTCGCGCTACGACGTTATTCTTTACGCCTTTCGCCTTTTTTGTGTCCTTTTTACCGTCCACCATCAACGCGTACATCTTCGCTCTGAGTCCGACGAATTCGGTCATTATCATACCGTTGTTCTAGTCCTTCATAAGACCTGGTACTTTTTTATTCGCGAGAGACATACCATACGCGTTGTCCGCCGGATAATCGTTCGTGTTGAATCTAGCGATATCGCGTTTTATCGTCTCGTAAATGTTCTCGCATTCTATACGGTAAATGAGACTGTCCGTGTCGGTGTACATGATTTTGCATTTGTCGCGAAACAGTGGTAACATGTAGTCATAGTGAAATTCATACAAGCAGACTTTCGATATATCGAGTATACACATACCCACGTAAATCGGCTTGTTGAACTTCACCTCGAGTTTACGCAGTTCGACGGCGATTAAATTTTCCGCAAAGACTAGCTACGGCTGTGGAAATTCGGTTTTGCGATCATTGCCTCCGCGCCGTACTGTCCGTCCCATTTTGTTAATAATTTTACGTCGACGTGATTGCGCACATTCTCCATGGTCTTGTCGAATACCGCGTTGTTCATTAATTTGTATAAATTTTTTTCGAAATCGTTTTTCGCGTGAGTTCTGAAATTTATATTAAGTTCAATATAATCGCGGAGCCATGGAGATTGAGCGAATTGTAGCACTCGATAGATCTTTGTTACGCGAAGACCATGACGAGTACATTGCTGTAAATTGCGGTAATGTATAACGTAACGTTTTTTATCATACACAGTCGCTAAAAGTATATCCTCGCGCTTGCCGGGCGGTTTATCGTGCGTCGGACAGAAAGGTAGGTCAACGTTCTCGTCGTGCAGACGCTCCGGATATTCTAAGGCTGCTTTCCTTTTAGGAGACACAGTCGATACAAATCGACACAAGTGTCGTTCTATCTTTGTCACTCTCTGAATATCAAGAAGGATAGAACGACATTTGTGTCGACTTGTGTCGATTTGTGTCATCAAATGGAAAGCAGCCTTCGTCAACCTCGAGAATGTAACCGGTGGGTGAATCCGGAGCGATCGCGCTCACATCAAAGTTCGCAACGTCTTTGACCCATTGAAATTCGGTGTATGGCAATAGTTGACACATCGCCCATCCATACAAATTATTCACGTCATAGTGCATCAAGTACGACGATGGTTTCGATGAGTCGTACGAACGCATATACTTGTTATTCGCCTGCGCGTATCTGCCGGAACATTGACTGAGGCCACCGCGTATACCGCGCTCGATTAACATGACCATATCAATGTCGGTGAGCAATTCAAATCTTATACGCGTATGTTTTAGCATAGCGTCCCACGTGAAACCTGGTAATGTATAATAATGCGCGGGATCGAGACCGTAACTCGCGA
>NW_017299520.1:16699-18315 GCF_001594075.2 Trachymyrmex cornetzi
AACTGTAAAATGATTCGCGCGGTGGTAACTCGGTTTCTTCTAACTTTTCGATACAGTTAATGTATTCATATGGAAATACACCTTTACGGGTGAGTAGATCGAAATCTGTCATGCTAAGATTAAAAAATTCTGACTTTGTAATTTTTAATTTGTCTTTATCGAGATACGACGCCAACTTATCGAGGCTTGTACTTAGAAATTTGAAAGAATCAATGAATCTTAATTTTATACAATTTTTCTGAAAATGATTTTCATTTTTGTCTTTGGTGCTATTGACGTGTTTCGTGAACAAAATATATTTTTCTTTCGTAATCGGTAATACATCTACTTGTCCCTCATATGCTGTAGCAATTTCTATAATTATAAAGTGTGCGTCGTAGCCTGATAAATTATGAAATACAACCGGAATATACAGCAAATTTTTATAATTAAGATTACAATTCGAATGCAGGGGACCCCTGTAACGACCGGTTAAGTGGCAATGCTCGCGGACCCGTGTATCGCCGGTGCGAACGATTTTTCACAAATATGACAACGCGTCGCGCTACAATATGTCTCCCATTGTTGCTTCGATAATGCCTCCATGGGCACGTTGGCGGATACAATATCTTTTACGCGATGCGCTAAACTTCTGAGTTCCTCGGTGAACCATGCGACGCAATCGTTACCGCGACGAAAACGATATTTCGACAACGCGTCATCGTACGAGCAACGCACGTAGTAGCCCACACTACATACCTCATGCTATTGGTATGTGTACGATGACGCATCTTCCTTGTCGGGCTCCGTCTTCCGCAGGATGCACTCCAAGTCGGCATACACGACGAATGGAATACGCTCCTTATTGCGGTGGTTGTCGAATTCCAGCCATTTGTCGTCCTCGCTAGGCAGTCTGATGGCACAATCATTAATTTTTCCGCAGTCCATTGCGTGTAACTCCAATTTTTCGCTCGTACTAACGTAGTGCAAGCATCTGGAAAAAAACATATAAATTATTATCATTTATTAATATAAAGGACAATTATAATTTCTTTTTTTACTTATACTTACCGATCGCAGAAAAATTTTTATTCTTATGTTTGCTGAGTCGCGAGCTCACGAGGCGCGACAGGTTCTTAATCCACGCAAAGTGGCCTACACACCGTCGTTGCGTGGATCTTGCAGATACAGCACGTTGATGTGTTTCTCCTTCTTGTTGCTGGTGAGCCGTACAGGAAGGACCCGTTTATTCTCGATGTTATACACGTTGATCGACATGTCGTTCAATTGTTCGAATTTTTTAATGTCTTTCAATATCATTGGAAACTCAATGCTCGTAAGATTTAACACTGTCGTATAATGCGGATACGATGACTCTCGCTCCGTATACTTTTGAGCCGGGTACAGAGCGGCGATCACTGACCACGCGAAGCACGCATTGTCCGTCGTACGCACACTGATCACCGCTCGTTTTGTCACTATTTCCCGCGGCACTTCGACATGACATCCCGCGCGCATGGGATTTAGTTTATTCACGTTGATAGTCACGTTGAGGATTCGCGATAGCGCCCACCCGCTGTCGCGTTCTTGGAACTCTTCGAGCGATGTCAACGTGGGCTCGATGACGTGCCGCTCGT
>NW_017299520.1:18327-23612 GCF_001594075.2 Trachymyrmex cornetzi
GATATATTTCAATGTTCTTAGTGTTTATACTTTTAATGGCGCGTTTATCTTTCGTCGCGAACTCACCGTTAAACGCTGTGTTTACTTTCACGCTACCATGTCTTTCTACAGCGTCTCGCACGCGCTCGAGCACTATTTCTCTCGCGTCTTCTAAAAACCGCCGCGGCTCGATGTAATTAGAATTTAACACAGCACCCGTCAATATGCGAGTTTCAAACGCGGCGTCGATCTCCCACCAAACAAGAGATCTTTCGTTGCCACTCGCGTACTCGTCACTCGCGTGCCCACCACCAACGTGCACGAACCGTCGCTCCAATTGCGATTTTGCACCCGCGAGTCGCGCGATCCTCGCCACCACGAATTGTCTAGGTCCAACGGCGAGGCGCGGACGCTTGGCACGACAAAGTTCTTCGAGCCCTCGGTGCACTCGTCGCATCGTTGCAGCCACGCGAAACACTCAACTAGAGTAACGACCTGACCGCACTGCTCCAGCAGTTCGCGTTCCACTCGCTCGTGATTTTCCATGTTTCATTCACTATATTATTCACAATACTGTTCGCAATACTGTTCACAATACTGTTCAAATAGTTTTAATTTGTGCACTTGGGTTAGCCACACTTTTCGCACTGCTCTTACTGCGATCGATTCGACAGTTTCTCAAGGCACCAACTGAAGTGTCGAGCCCTTATGATCTATATATATTTCGTTATGTCCAGTGGACTCCACGATTTCTCCGTTTTGTGAAAATTTCGACAAAATAGTCGTTAGGATGTAGCCTGACTCGAAGCTTGTTAGCGTTATTCGGTCCCGCTTCTTCCGTTGTTTCAGCGTCGCAGTCCTGTCACGGTCGCCATTTTCGCGTTTATCTCCTACTGCCTCGGATATCCTGTGTATCCTCCTCTGACTGCCGGTTGCTCTGGATTTCTCGATCCACGAATCCTCTTACTCGAGTGATTGCAAATCGCGACGCTCGGCAGTGCAATCTAACCTCAAAACGAGCTGCTCCCGTCTGTAGCCGGATTCGAAGCTTGTTAGCGTTATTCGGTCCCGCTTCTTCTTGTATGTCCCGGTCGCCACTTCTTTTTACCCTCCAAAGGAGAAGGTTCGTTCAGCTGGCCTTGGAAGCCGCCAGCCTCGCTTGTCCCCTGCACCACTGAGTCGACTCGCCCCGTGTTATCTCGGTCGCAGAGGGAAAGGTTTTTCGTCGAATAACAACTCACTGTCTGCAGGCAACTAACACTATTCGTTTTATTTGTGAGGCTTTAGCAATTCGTATTTACATTTGCTCGCGTGATGCCGTACCCGGGTGATTGCGCCGGACACGCACGCCTATCGTTTTACACAATGCTCGCGCTTATTCGTATAACGCCGGACTCTTCGCGTGGGCGTGAACCCCCGTTCGCTCTAACGGTCGTTGCTGTTGGACTCGTCTCGGAACGGCTCCGCTCGCCACTATCGGAACGCCGCCGGTCGCCTCGGTTTTTCCCGTGGACAACAGTCCCCGAAGACGAAATCGACAATGCCCCCAAGTAATGTCCCACTCATCCGCACGCTAACTACTTTCCGCTCGTATCACTGCTCCCAGTATCGAGAACTTCTCTCTTTGATTACCAAGCGAAATCAGACCCTTTCGCTTCTTCGCTCGCCCTCTTATTCCTATCGCTCGTCCCCACTCTCGCGCTTGCGTCTGCGCGTTGTCGCCTGGCGCTGTACGCGCTCGCGTCTGCGCGTTCGCTTTGCGCGCTATCAGCGCTCACGCTGCTCGCTTAGGTTACTTACTTATGTCCCTGCATTATACAATTTTATCGTTTTTTATTCCAATCCTTTTCTTTTCTTTTCAGATACTCGTCAACTCGGAAAGATGCTGCCCTGGAGGTCTCCCGCTGGAGTCATTGGTAAGTATATAATCTAAAATTTATTTACAGGTTCGCGAAATCCCCCGGCTGCACCCCCCTTTCTATGTACAGTATTTACATTAGTGAGTATCAGTCTTTTCGATGTCGCAACGAAACTTAACGTACACCCGGTATAGTTCTCAGGTTCGTATTCGGTGGACATGTTATTTTCTCGACCGTATTGGTCATAGCGGATGCGTCTTCCGATATCTTCAAATTCACTACGCCATAACAGGATTTAGGGTACACCCGGTAAGTTGCGTATGCTGATATTCGGTAGTCCCGCTCCTATTATGTACTACGCGTCAATCGCGGTCGCGTTTTTCGCTAGCTTGAAATTGGTTATACCCCAACAGTATTTTGGGTACACCCGGTATGTTTTCTTTGCTGATACTTTGTCATTCCATCCCTAATCTGCTCTAGGCATCAATAGCGGTCGCGTTTTTCGATCACTTAGAATTAGTGGTGTGATAACAATATTTCGGGTACACCCGGTATGTATCTTGTGCTCATATTTGGTCGTCCCGCTCCTGATATGTTCTATACGTCAATAGCGGACGCGTTTTTGGATAGCTTAATTTTAGCTACATCGTAACAATATTTCGGGTACACCCGGTATGTATTTTGGGCCTAGAATTGGCTCCCGTATTGCTTCCTAGTGCTAATTGTCAATAGCGATCGCGTTTTCCGATCCAGCCGTTATTTCTATAGTAATTGGCCATTTCACGGACCCCCTGTTTTTTCCGGTCCTGATCGCGCTTTGCCTTTCAATATAATTTTAGCTCGTTTATTTTGCGTGTTTCCGAAACTACTGAGGCTATGTGCTTCTTAAAAACTAAACTTATTATTTGGCCCTTTACTTGTGGGTCATTTCGAAATGTAAATGAAAAGGGAAACGCACTATTATTATATGAGCCTATATCTATCTCTGCCTATTATTCTATGAGAGTATTTTTTTGTATTTTTATCTTTTTGTCTTACATTTAACGAACTTACTTTTCTATCTATTTACATGAGTGCGGGGTTTGATCTCCCGCGCTCTGGCTCTGCTGAGGCCGAATCCGGGGCGGCTGGCGGAGGTTCCCTCCGGCTGCAAGGACAAAGCACGAACATAAAACTCGAACGTCACCGATCGGCGAGCATGGCAATATTCAAGAAACGTGTCATTAGAAATCTTCCCAACGATATTGGAAACATAAGCAAAAAAATTGTAACGATGCCCCCCCATAAATGCATCGTCCCCGGCAGGAACAACTCGCCGGATGCCGCTACGGTGACCCCCGGGCACCGTATGCGATGAGAGCGCGGTGCGCTCGGTATATTTTATATAAACGCAAACAAAATTCCAGGCCGCGAGACTCGCAAGTCCACGCGAAACCCGAGCGTCGCCGAACGACGCCGAGCGCCGCAGCTCTCGCTCGCATTGTTCCACGCCGAGAGTCCCCGAATGATTCCGGAACAATACGAGCGGGAGCAACAATATAGTATAAAAGCCCAGCGAACCATTATTTCGGGCTTTTTGCTCCGTATCCAGCTCCTAGCACACCGACCGATTCCTAGATCCGATATCCTGAGCAATACTGCGGTGGTGAGGGTATTCTCCGCCACTACCCGCATTTATCGGTCCTATATTGCATTCGACTCCGCTCTCCGACTCACCGCTCACTGCAAGCTCCTCGAACCGCTTCGCTGCACCGCGGCGGGAGGGCTCGCCCTGCCTCTGTCGGCCGTTTCCGACCAGCTGCAGCGACCGCTCCGAAAGCCTTGCAACGAGACGACCGAGGCGAGAGATCCACTTCTCCGCGATACGCGACCGGCTTCGACAAGAACCAGGGGGTTGGCTTTTGCCCGCCTCCGTCGGACGCTCCCGACAGTCGAAATCGTGCCGTATCGTACGATACGCAGAAAGCGAACATCTCGGAGCGACGTATCGTTCTTCGCGTTGCGACGCGTCGCGCGAATATCACGTGTAAGCGGTGTAAGCCCGCGTTCCGCGCACCCCGCGTCACCGAGCGGTTCACGCGACAACGCTCGTATTGCGAATCGTGCCCGCCGCACGTATACGTACACAGCATACACATACACACCGAACACACACCGTGCACGCATTGTACACACACGCACACATACCCCGTCTGTCAGCAAATAGCCCAGCCGCGACGACTTGTATCGACACACACACACACACACACACACATACAAATACACTCTGTAATATATATATATAGAATATATTCTCATCTCTTCACGCGAATCCGTTTTAACTACGATTATTACCGCCTTGCATCTCTCTCCTCCTGGCCGAACCTCTTTGCGACTCTGGCCGCAGCCCGTGACCGACAAGCTACGTCCGCGCAAAATCAGGTTGTTTCAACATAAATCCTCAGAATCGTCAGATCCATGGCAATAAAATTTATGGCAAACCATGTAGAGAAAATCATATTTCCAAAACGCGTAAAAGCAAGTTGAAGGGCGTTTTCTCGTCAAACAACGGAAAGTTGGTAAAATAAAATATGGGATCACAAAGCATAGTTTTTAATTTTTAGATTGTCGATCGTAAAATTTAAATAAATACTATCTAGACGAGAGAACGCATGTCCAAGTAATAAAAGAGATCGTTGACAAAAAAAGGGGGTGCGTTCGACTCGGAGTATTCGCCTTTGTGTGGATACCTGCACATCCTGCATTCCACATTTACTGCAGAAGAGTTATGTTTTTTTGTTTAGCAGCCGAAATATCGGCGCTTCTCTTAGCGCGTCACGACATATCACCGATCTGACAGTGTATATAAACAGTGTACAAAGCTTTTTTCGTTTAATCGTAAACTTCGTTTACGAGCGATAAGACATGGATCGAGTAAAAGAATATATACGTCGAAAATCGATCGAGCGCAAGGGGTACCGTCCCTTACAGCAAGGTCCGCCAAGTCCCCCACCACAATCGAAGGAAAACCCAAGATATTGGGAATGTCCCAACGAAAAAGCATTAAAGTCGCCAACGAGTTCCTCATCATCAGCGCAATCAAAATATAAGCCATAAGGTATAGCATTTACGGTGACTAGTGCTAATGCATATTATTCTCTGCTGAAAAAGCGAATAGTGATCAAAAAAAGTTTTTTTGTTATCTTTTTTCCAGAAACCGCTACTAGCGACGTCCGAGCCACCGATCGTGTTCGAACGCTGCTGATCGCAAAAGGATATTATAAAATAAGAAAAATCGGTGTAATAAGATGTGAATAAAAATAAATTCGTTCGCATCACTATATATGTATATATACTTTATTTTACTACCCATCCTTTGCTCTAAAAGGATGGGTAGTAAAAGAAATAGAAAAGAACACAACGTATTGTGAAAATTAAGTTATAAAAAGACAAAAGGAAAAAGAGGTT
>NW_017299520.1:24006-29485 GCF_001594075.2 Trachymyrmex cornetzi
CCACCGAAGAATCCCCGCGCTACGCTTCCCCTCGCCTACGAGTATCCCCCGCACACCGCGCTCCCCTCTAGCCCCATGGGTTAGAACCCGCTTACTATACCTACTAATTTATGTTAAAAATTCTGTCATAGTATGTGAACTAACAGTCTATGGTTTAGACTATATTGTACATGCTGCATTATATGAAAAAATAAATGTTCATTAAAAGTATATTCCTTTTTTTTAAACCTTCCCTTCTCTTTAATACAAGAGATAAAAACCAAGATTCATCGAAATCAATCGTGCACAGTCTCGAAAAGTCGTTCACCATGATTATGGCAACGTTTGTGAATTTGCAAGGATTTATCATTGGAAAGAAATTTGTCGTGAAGTAAGTGGCGGTATTAAGAAGAAGAGCCATTCTCTCTCATTACATTTTTATACGTCCCGTGCCATGGTTTTTCTTGACAAAAACAGAAAAGTATTGCGCTTCCTAGCTGAGTGCTTATCACCATGGATTGCAATGGGAAGACGGGATGATCCCGGACAGCATGGTGAAACGCCTGATTACAATGGCTGTAATTGGTGCGGAAGAGAGTAACGACAATAAGACTCTCGTATACGTTAAAGAACATGAAAACCGCGAACGGCTGACCGATGTACTCGATAGCGACAATTTGACCATTAAGACCTTGGACCTTCGATTACAAAGATATAGATTCTTTACATAATCTAGATGTTACCAATACTATGCGATGTGTAAAACATATTAACAATTGTGCGTTACAAAGTGTATTTAAAATATACAACTGGTGGTCACAACGCCAAAAAAAATGTAACAAGTTTAAAGAATAAAATATGAGATTTTTTTTTAAATACGTTTTAGATTTCTTTTCCTTTCTCTTCTTTTGTAATACATGTATGAACGTATGTATAAACATATGTACGTATAAACGTATGTATGAACGTATGTATAAACGTATGTACATATAAACGTATGTATAAACGTATGTATGTATGTATAAACTCATGACAAAGAAAATACGTAGAATGATATGATAAAACGTGTTGCGACACGTTCGAAATTCTTGGAATGAGGGGGACAGCCTGCCCCTTCTTCGATTTTGGAAGTATTACTATATACGTCACAATTTACGAGGACGCGATCAGTCTTGCTATATCCGCTTGTACGAACAGTTAAAAATGTACTTCGCCAAAGAGAGCAGCGCATCGAACGACGTGAAGAAGGAATATAACGTGTAAGTTTCAACGTTTTGTACAATAAATAACGTTTTTTTCAATATTATGTATATACACAGCATGGAGCGTCGCGCGGTGCGCTTACTGAGCAGACGTTACGATCTGATGAGTATAGGCTACAAGTATTTGGAAATTGGAATCAATATTGGTCCACCGAGTTACGTGGAGATCGCCCTGGGAGATCATCGCGAACACGAACTGTCGCTGTCTCTCGAAACATGGAAGAGTCTCTACGAGCAGCGATGGAATATTTACAAAATGCTGCGAAACGAATATAAGGACAATTTTATAAGCGTTGGACCGCTAACCGTCAGAGTTTGCACGCTGCAGAGCAATGCTACGCTCGTACGTCTCGATTCTTCATCCGTACGCATGATGATGACCGAAACGACTCTACACCGTATGTTCGAGTTTGACGGGTGTATCGACGTAACGTTCGAACGATTAGTCTGACTCGTCGATACGGTCGATGCCAAATATATGCGATTCTCCAATATCGCGTCCAAGAATGCTATACGCGATAGCGACATCTTCAATGGACATCAGCTCGTCGATTGCGAGCTATTAGTTTTAGTTTTTTTAAATTCTTATGAAAAATCGCGCGCGCGCGGTGTAATAAGATGTGAATAAAAATAAATTCGTTCGCATCACTATATATGTATATATACTTTATTTTACTACCCATCCTTTGCTCTAAAAGGATGGGTAGTAAAAGAAATAGAAAAGAACACAACGTATTGTGAAAATTAAGTTATAAAAAGACAAAAGGAAAAAGAGGTTCTCGTACTTTTATGGGCGGGTGGCGGCGACCCACGGCGGCAGCGGCGGCTGCGGCCCGCAATGCATTTTTGGGGTGGTCGCGGGTCGCGGCAGCGACCGGCGGACCTTCTCCGCGCTCTAGCCACATAAAGTTAGAACTCACCTACTATACCTACTTTCAATAATTATGAAGCTTGGTTGTATTTAGGTATTTAAAATAATTAATAAATATTGTTTCTATAGAAAAATTACATTACGCTATATCTTGGTCGAAATACGGTTGGAGCATACGGTTGTAACACTTTTCGTTCTATAACTATTTGTTTTTGTATTGTTTTTTATTTATGGCAATATTTCCTTTTTTTGTAATGTTTTTTGTTGTCTTGTACGTGACTGCAGTCCCCAAAATCTTACTGCCATTCCACATGACGTCATACCCTCACCACCGAAGAATCCCAGCGCTACACTTCCCCTCGCCATCGAGTATCCCCCGCACCCCGCGCTCTCCTCTAGCCCCATGGGTTAGAACCCGTGTAGTATATCTACTACTGTTTAATAAAAAGATATTAAAATAAGAATGATTTCCTTTTACGCAGTTTTTACATATTTTTCTGTTGGGACATCACATCCTTCACGAGAATTTTTATAAGGGTATCTATTTTTATGCAGCACGTTTCATGGGGACTATGGTATATAAATGCGTATGGGCGAAGCTTTTTCGTTATACGTACTTTTTTCTGTAACGTTTGTGTTAGTGAGAGTGTAATAATAATGAGCAATTTGCAGAATCTGTTAGAGATTACATATGAGTTTCCAGTTGACAGAGTAAGTGTGTTTATCTTTTGTGTATATTTTTAGTTTTTTATTGTAAATGTACTTTATGTTACTGTTTTTATTCTAGTATATCATCGTTGACAACGAACGAGTATGTGAGTTGCAACTGACTAATGAGGTGAAGATTCTGAAGATTCCATTCGTAAGTTTAGTAGAACGTATAAAATTTTACAATATATAAAATTTTATAATATATATAAATAACAATATATGTCTAATTCACTTTTATGCTCTGTTTCAGACTACATACCATGGAAATATTCTTATTAAAGCATTTATGAATATTTGTACTAGACAGATGATACGCGCGGACAGACGGGCCGAACGAGAGTTTAGATCGGAATATATGGATATCTGGGACGACGTGGATCTGTTTCTTAGTGAACTATTCGGTCTCCGAACGTATAAACCTAATGTTGCAGAGGACATGTGGGAATGTAAGTTGAAATATTTGATTTGTATAAATATAATTTTATAATATGATTTGGAGTAGATGTTCTTCGGGTATATTCTGCACGATATTCACTATGTTTTCCATCACGTATGTACACTGCACAAGTTTAACAGATTAACTGTCCGTGACAGCGCGAGTGACAATATATAATATGCAATTACAAATCATTTGTAGATTTTTTTCCTTATAGAAAAATTATAGACCATTTCCTTTTCCTTTAAACTATATAAAGTATATGTAGTATATAAAGGGAGGGTATAAAAATAAATAAAAGTGCTTTATAATTGTAGAATATTGTTTATTGTCGAATGATGTACATAATTAATGCTCTCCGAAAACCAGAGTGATCAACTCGCAATCGAGGATGTTGTTGCGGTCGAAGGATTCATCGTTTTCAACATTTTCGTAGATTTCATGACGGTGGACGCTATAGCGAGAAGTCGTGAAAATTTTTTGTCGACGTTATCGGTCGTTGCGGTTAAGAAGGAAATGAGACGATTCACACATTCGAGATTAAATATATTAAGTACAGTGCTTTTCGACATGGATAGACGAGCTGTACTTGTTTCTAGACGCAGTATTGGTAGATTATTGATTCGTCCGAAGCGTAACGTTAAATTTCCAACGTACATTGGGGACGGCGTCGCGCGTATTCCTCTATTATTCTCATCACTGCAAAAGGGACAAAATGACGTGTTTTTGTTCGAGAAGCTCTCTCCAGATATCCGGTGACAGTGGAATCTCTTTACCGTGAGAATCCCCCAAAATGTTAGTCACGTAAGAAGGGAGTTTGACATTGATACCAATGTTCAAGTATTTGTAGCCAGTTACGGTTAACGGATATCTTCTCTCGAAAATGCGTACGATAGGACGATGTATGATTTGATGTCTGTAATTAAAGAAAAAAAAATAAGTAGATGGAAAAGACGCAAAGAAAAAAATACCTACTTATTTGATGTGTTTTCTTTATCGGGATTTTCATCGTCGAATGTTCTCTTCACACCTCCTTCATTACGATCGTCCTGTTCCATGAGATACTTTTCGATATCCACGTTATTGAGCATTGATGTGTATTCTTACAGTATTATCCTCACGATCGAACACGTGGATGTTGTCGGAATGACTGTTCCTTGTATACTAATCGTTTAAAACTATTATAGTATTGATTATATATGTCCTTCCATCTTTCCCCCCTCCTCCTTCTTTGTCTTATTTCTCGTTGTGTTTTATCTATTACTCGATCAAAGTAGTCGACTCAAGATATCCTGCATTTGTTGCAATAATCCATCTCTCGAACATTCGACGTTGAATACGTTTATATTAAATTTACCAGCCTTTGTTACGGTTCTCGTGAACTCGTTAAATTGGTAAAATTGTTGTTTTTTGGCAAAGTACAAATTACGATCCATATATCGGAAGGCTAAGGTGGGAGCTGACGGTATTCCCGGGAATACCGCTTGTAACGAGTGATATTAACGAACACCCATATTACATTCGTCTATTTGAGCCACATCGTTATTATTGAAGATCGCATAGGTTTGTCCTCTGTTAGTATTTACTACGGTATTGATGAAAATGTTCGGGGGAAATCCTAGACTCGAGAGACGTTTTAGCCAGCTTTCTTTCAATTTGAAACTGGGATATTCAACCATGTAAACTACATCGTGTACAAACAGTACTAGTTCACCCGAAGGCCTTTGATATGCGGCTGATAAGGAGAAATTATCCGGAAAGAAATCCATGTAACTGTTTAGTACGTGTAGTCCATCGTATTTTGCATCATTTATATCTATCGACCATACGTAGCGTTGATACGTGACGAATATTCGATGATGTAATACCAACACCGTATCCACATATTGTAAAGTACAGAGATCTACGTACGTGGGTTTATTTGTTGTAATTTCGGTAGTTGGTAGTTGTGTGGTTGTTGTTTGTTTTGGATTTTTAATTCCATAAAGTTGTAGAATGGCTAAAATGTCTTCTATGTTGAGTTTAGCGATTCTATTATTATTCCTAGCAATGACAACTGCGAACTGTGCGTTAATCCTAATGCGTGTCCAATTTCATGTATTAACGTGTCCTTGTTACTACCAGCAGATTTGTCAGTTAGATATATATGCCACGGTTCTGCACTATCTATGTGTATTTCAGCGC
The DNA here is from genome assembly GCF_001594075.2 of Trachymyrmex cornetzi. Classification (NCBI taxonomy): domain Eukaryota; kingdom Metazoa; phylum Arthropoda; class Insecta; order Hymenoptera; family Formicidae; genus Trachymyrmex; species Trachymyrmex cornetzi. Next base: position 29,450 of record NW_017299520.1, read on the forward strand.
TGTAATTGTCAACGGTAGGAGGATAGAACGCGTGAG
>NW_017299520.1:29528-31907 GCF_001594075.2 Trachymyrmex cornetzi
TTGCGTCTACGATCAGCGTACGTGTGTGTGCCACTGCAGCCGGAAGGGAACCTCCGCCTGCCGCCCCGCATTCGGCCTCTCACGAAAAAGAAGCGCAACTGTACGCGCCAAGTAAATATAAGATAGAAATAAGGTAAGCGCGATGGGCCACGTTTGGCACCACTTAAAAATACAAAAAAAAAGGGGATCTAGTAGATACATATACACATATAGATATAGCTAGTTTAATAAATAGATACGTAGATATAGATACATACATATATTTGATAATTAAGTAGATAAGATAAGTCAATTCGTTAAACACCGCACAAGAGCGGACGACCCCAATAAGGGAAGGAGGTTTAGCTGAGGACAACAGAACTTGTTTATTTCATTCAGTAATTTTCGTTTAATTGTTTAGCCGATAACCCGCCATAAAACGGCCAAGGGTAGGCAAAGAATTCGTTCGTTTAGTTAGAGGCATCTAGCCTCAATGGTTTCGAAAAAACCGAAACATTCAAATTAAACGCGTCATGAGTATGCTAGAGGGCAACACGCGATAAAGGCCGGAAAAACAGGGGATCCGCGAAATTGCCAATTAGTCGAGAAAAAATCGCGGAATCGAAAAACGCGACCGCTATGTCCAAATACGACGCGGAACGAATACGGTAATCAAGTTTGGACGGATAACATGTACCGGGTGTGCCCGAAATCCTGTTAGGGCATGACAAATTGTAAGCTAGCGAAAAACGCGACCGCTATTGCCGCTTATGACCTATTAGGAGCGGAACCACAGAATTTGAGCATACAGAACTTACCGAGTGTGTCCGAAATCCTGTTAGGGCATGATAAATTGTAAGATAGCGAAAAACGCGTTCGCTATGGCCAGCGGGGCATGGAAAGCGACATGACCACTGAGTATGAACTCGATACATATACCGGGTGTCCATGAAATCTCGTTATGGCATCGAAGGGACCAAGAGTCATAAATGTAAATATTGTATACAGATGGGGGGTGCAGCCGGGAAATCTTGCTAACCTGTAAATAAATTTTATACTTACCTGTAACTCCAGCGAGAGAACACGAGCGGCATCCTTCCAATACGAGTACCTGAAAATAAAAGAAAAGCATAGGTTAAAAAATTATATAACTATAAAATGCAGGGACAGAATCGAACGGCATAAATGATTAGGATAAGCGAACGCCGTGAGAGCTTACAGCGCGTAAAGCGAACGCGCAGATGCGAGCACGATGGAGGGAATAAGCGATCGAGATAAGAAGGCGAGCGCGAGAGGCAGTCGGCAGTTACAGTTGGCCAGTCGTAGAGAGCGAATAGAGAGTAGTCGTTGAGCGAAGGCAGAACAAGTAGAGAACACAGCATTAATTCGGCAGCGAGTAGTTCACGCGTAGACGAGTGGAGCTCTCTTCGGAGCATTATCGTATTTCGTCGTCGGGGACCATTGTCCGGAAATTAACCAAGTCGACCGATGGTCATCCGGGAGTTGCGATCGAGACCGTTCCAAGCGCGTATCGAACCGTAGCGAGCGCAGTAATGAACGGGGTTCACCTCCGCGTTATTAGTCTAGCGTTGAGTGAATAAGGGTGATGAACGAAAACCCAGCCTGCGAGAATTGTGTGTGATGAGCGGCGCGTGTCTCTGGCGCAATCACCTAGAGCGGCGTTACGCGGACAGATGTAAAAGTGAGCAACTGTGAACTTATGAATAAACTAGCGTTGTTAGTTTCCTGCAATACAGTGACTTATCATTTAACGAACACCTCTCCCTGTGCGACCGAGAAAAGTCGGAGTAAGCCGGTTAAGCGGTGCAGGGGATAAGCGAGGCTGGCGACTTCTGCGGTCAGAAGTCAAGACCTTCTCCTTTGGGGATTAAAAGGAGTGGCGACCGGGACACAGAAGAAAAAAGGGGACTGAATAGCGCAGAGAAGCTTCGAGTCCGGCTACAATAAGATATTAAGATATCGGGATTTACCGTTTTACGTTCGAACGATAAAGACGAATTAGCTGCCCATAGCGAGAACGCGAATTCGGTAGTTTGCAAGGCGTGTTGATCCGCTAGCTAGAAATTCCACGTGAGATGTGTTTTCGCCCATTTACGTCTACCTATATTGTGCTCGTAGATGTCAGGGAGACCACATCGTGGTTTACGCATCTGATACAACGTACAGGGTGCGGTGCCAAAATCCGGACAAATTATACATTTTTTCTAAACATATGTTTTATTGCTACAATGAAAAGGTTTACAAAATTTGTTTACCTCCATTGTTTGTAAGGCCATAAAGAACATCGCGGTCCTCGTGGGGATCCCCCCGGTGGAGTACGTGGCGGACGCCCTGGCGGAATCCTTCGCCAGGGCCGAGGCCACCAGGCTCCGGGGGGGG
>NW_017299520.1:33176-33890 GCF_001594075.2 Trachymyrmex cornetzi
ATATACAGGGTGCGGCGCCAAAATCCGGACAAATTATACATTTTTTCTAAACATATGTTTTATTGCTACAATGAAAAGGTTTACAAAATTTATTTACCTCCATTGTTTGTAAGGCCATAAAGAACATATTCACTCAATATATCCCCCGCTTGCTTGAATGACCGCCTCCATTCTCGGTTTGAAGCGTGCGTAGGCACGCTTTAATGTGTCACGGTCCATATCGGTGAATGCCGCTTCAATAGCGGCTCTCAGTGATGCGACGTTTGGATGTCTGGACTTGTTCGTGACCCTTTCAACCACGCCATACGTAGAAGTCCAAAGGATTCAAATCTGGACTGTTGGGAGGCCAGAATTCTTTCGACCAAAACATGTCGACGTTGTCCGACAACCAATTTTGCACCAAATGACTTGTGTGGACGGGCGCACCGTCCTGCTTTAAAACATATGGCTTTCCAGACGACACAGTTTCCATCCACGGCTTCACTACATTTGTCAAAACACGCAAATAAATTTCTTTTGTGACATTTTCCCCTTTGTTAAAAAAATGCGGTGGCATGACATCACCCTCACTGGACACAACACCTAGCACGTGAACATTCGCCGGAAATTTCGTTCTTGCAACAATGGGGACATCTTCAGGGTTGTGAGCGAGCCAGCGGTCATTCCTTCGATTGATTTTCGCATCCACAGTAAAAATTTTCTCGTCAGAAAAAA
>NW_017299520.1:34505-38238 GCF_001594075.2 Trachymyrmex cornetzi
TTTGATAATATTCTTGAAACAACGAAATAGCCTGTTTAAGTTCTCCCTCTTCGAATGATAATCGTGTATTATTGACAGCCTTACTCAAGTAGCCGTATTTTTGTAGATACAGAATTACTTCAGTATCTATGCTTTCACGATTCGTCGCTGCCATCGACGTTGTCGTTCTCGTTGTCGTTGTCGTCGTAGTAATCGTAACGAAAACGATGACGATGATGAACGTGAGAGACATCGCGATGTAACACAAGTATACGACACGCGGTAGAAACGATGCGTACCCGAACGCTCTGTCAAGAGTAATGAATCGCGTTTTGTGATTTTTCTGTATACGAGGTGTGATCAAAAAGTAAGGTGACTTTTTGAATTTCGCGCGCTCTGTACACTCTAATTTCAAAATTTTTTTTTGTTGTGTTGGTACACTCGTCACGATCATATGTTCACAGTTTTGACTATATAGCATGTGTTGTTTTTATATGAGAGGCATAAAGGTTAGACTCGTGTTTGTGTGCTCGGCGATTTGTTGCTGTTGAAAATAATGAAGCAGAGAGTTTGTATTAATTTTTATGTAAAAAATGGTATTAAGTGTTCAAAAACTCTTGAAATGTTGACAGTGGCGTATGGTGAGTCAACTTTGAGCAAAAAAAATGTTTATAAATGGTATAAGTTATTCCAAGAGGGCCGAGAAAATGTTAACGATGAACCTCGCTCTGGACGCCCCAGCACGTCAAAAACCGACGAAAATGTTCAGGAAGTGAAAGAAATTGTGTTGAAAAATCGTCGAATCACAATTAGAGAAATAGCTGATGATCTTAACATATCGTTTGGCTCATGCCAATCAATTTTAACGGATGTTTTGGGTATGACACGTGTGTCAGCGAAATTCGTTCCAAAACTGCTTAATTTTGATCAGAAGCAGCGTCGCATGAACATCGCCCAAGACATGTTGAACGACGTCAATGATGATCCTGATCTGCTCAAAAGGGTTATAACTGTTGACGAAACATGGGTATATGGTTATGACGTCGAAACCAAAGCCCAATCATCCCAGTGGAAGAATCCAGGAGAGCCAAGACCGAAAAAGGCACGCCAAGTTCGTTCGAATGTGAAAGTTTTGCTCACAGTTTTCTTTGATTACCATGGCGTTGTGCATCAAGAATTCCTACCACAAGGTCGTACGGTAAACAAGGAGTATTACCTTGAGGTTATGCGGCGTTTGCGTGAATCAATAAGAAAAAAACGTCCGGAAGTGTGGAAAGAAAATTCATGGATTCTGCACCATGATAATGCACCTGCGCACACATCGTTACTAGTGAGTAGTTTTTTGGCCAAAAACAATACTGTCATCATGCCTCAGCCACCGTATTCACTAGACTTGGCCCCCTGCGACTTTTTCCTCTTCCCAAAATTGAAAAGGCCCATGAAAGGACGAAGATTTGCGACGATTGAGGAGATTAAGGCTGCATCGCTGGAGGAGCTCAAGGCAATACCCAAAAGTGCATTTCAGAAGTGTTTTGACGACTGGAAAAAGCGCTAGCACAAGTGCATTGTATCAGAGGGGGATTATTTTGAAGGGGATAACATAATTTTGGATAAATAAATGAATATTTTTTTATAAAAATGAAAAGTCACCTTACTTTTTGATCACACCTCGTATACGACATGAATCACGTTTCATGCCTTAATATTTAAAGACGAGGCTCTTATCTATCTAAGAGGAAAGGGATATGACATCATCACTATTTTTTTGTAAGATATAATATATTTAACGGAATATGTGTTTTACAGTACAATATGATAGCGTGTGAAACTCGATAAAGAGCTGAAAAAAATATTATACAATTTTGCGAATAACATTAGTCAATGGATTGTATTCTATCACCCTGTCGTGAATAATAAGACAATAAGCTGTGGTGTTCAGTGGAATATTTTCCATACATTCGAATTCTATACGAATATCCACAGTGGCGCTCTTTACCGATTCATTTTGGCGAGAACAATCGATCACTACGCGCGAATGGACCGTGTACAAGAAATTCTCCGATAGATAACATAACATCGCGATTGTTGTAACCGTAGTATGTCTTTTGAAATTTTACGTACATATCGTACAGTATATCGTATTTTTTGTGTTCGAAATCTAAATTCATATCGTCGTAAGGATAAAAATCAGAATTAAAAAAAAATTTCACATTAGTGAGATTACATATGTCGAATTGCGAATCATTTTTCGACGTTACGTTTCTTTTTCCGGTTTGAAGCGCAAAAATTACCTATCGCGGTTTTTCCAATTGCGACGTTGTTTTAACCGTCCACGAATGCTTCGTTGTGCTTTGCAGCTGAGGAAATTCGTACCGGTCCCACGACCGGAAACACACGCTGAGATATCGTCCACCTTCCAACGTTCACAAAAGTGATAATTTATTGCCATCGTTCAGCACTACATGTGGCATTCTCCATTGTATCTTTAATAGCGTGATTTTAGGTTCCGTCGATTCGTGCGTCACAACGCAATTGTTATCGTTACGCGCACGTATAGGATAAGTTCGTGTCGCGCGTTTATCACTATGCGTTTGTAATCCTCGCAAAATCCTAGGAGTGTGTTGAGTGGTACGCAAAAGTTGAAATTCTCGGAAAGAGATGCGCGAAATAACTGCATCGTGCCGTCCCATCCTGCATTTTCTAATGTTATACTCTTGCCAGTGGTTAACGATATGAAACTTTTTATCGTACTGGTAATACCGACGTTTCTAGATCTATCGATTTCCACACCGTCTAACTCGTACCGAATCTCATCGAACATGAATGCGACGCAATTATTCGACAATTTTGGAGGTTGTTCCTTGGATGTGTTTCCATCTCGCTTTTTCGTTGAAAATTTTCCCTCGACGTAGAGAAAACTCTCACACGGTAACGTGTACAGATCCTGATGTTGTATAGGTCGTCGTATTTCATCGCTGTATATGAACGTGGTGTTAGCGTAGGGGTTGTAAGTGTGAGTCTCGATCTTAACGATACGATCGCCGTAGATGGGGTCACCCCCTATGTTTAGAATATCGCGACTCATTGTTCACGACGAATCCCAGAGACCGTAGAAATGTGACGTTCGCAGCGTTCAATCTGTCCTCCGTTCCTCTCCGTTTTCTTCCAACGTATCATTCGGTGAGCGATGATAATTGCGACGTCTGCGGTATGGTGGATGTATGCTTACAATCGTGCGACTCGTTTAGAACGAGCATCTGAGCATATTTTTTATCGTCTGCGTCGTATATGAAGTCGAATCGATATCTCTTCTCCACGAAGGTTTATCAGTTGTCCGTTTTGATCCACTATACGTATCGTTATATCGGTAACGTTTCTCGCGACGACTGGGAGATAAATGACATGTGTGGGAGTATCGGATAATTTATATCCAGGTGGAACGTTCACTGCGAATTCATGTATCGTATGCGCTGGTTTATCGTTATTGTACGCACCCGCGGTAATGTTGCATTCTATACGAAGTATAGTTACATTCATAATATTCACAGGTTTGTCAGACGCGTGCCACGGTTGTAATACGCGCGATTTTGAATAACCTAATAGCGAACCGATGTTATTCGGTGTCGTAAAATTTATTTGGTACGCACATTTGATCTCGCTTCTCATAGTGTTCTCATTGGCTCGAAGAACCAGTATCTCTTCTTTATGAGCACTATCGTTGCCGTCGTCGTCGTCGTCGCCGTCGTCGTCGTCG